>NW_008796193.1:3603266-3605614 GCF_000699145.1 Aptenodytes forsteri | reverse complement strand
CATGTATATTTCTCTGCAGCTCTCATAAGCTCAACTAAAAAAAATGCAATAGAGTAAGCAGGAGAAGTAGTAGTTCTCTTTTTTCAATTATATATAATCAATGGTTCACATTCCAATTAAAAAAATAATTAAAAGTGTACACTAACGTAAGAGATGTTGACTTTTACAAGTCAACTAACATTGAAAACAGTGATAGCCAGCATTTCTTATTGCTTTTTCTGGCAGCTCTTGAGTTCAATGCAGTATTTCTACAGTATTCAAATATACATAAGTCTCCGTAAATTAAAAAAAATATATACTACAACAGCAACGCACAATATTCCAAGTTGAAAGTAATGCTTGAGTCACGCAGTGGAAAATACATATCGAAGGGTTTGCTTCTAAAAGATCACATTTTTTCAAGACTTTACTTCCCAGGCACAGAACCTAAATACTGTATGTATAGCTGTAACAGTTCTACCGTGTTTTATTTGTTTGGTACCATGCACTGCAGTGGTTCCCAGGTCACTTCACAGCAAACAAAAATTAGATCACTCATGTATTTAGCTATTTTTATCCAACATTCTCTCCCATTAAGTATGGGCTGTTCAAGGAAAAAAATAATCTGTAAATAAAATGACATATTAAGCATTCAATTAGCATGATGGAATACAATTAACATTAACTTACAATACTTGAGAAAAGTTTCATATGTGCTGATAACACTTATCGTGCATTACGCCTGAAACCGTGAATGCAAAATACATTGATATCAGTAGGTTATTTGAACCAGTGGCATTTTCAAGAGATATAAACAAAAGTTGAGCAATGTTTCAATAGATGAGAAACATTTTAGGAAAGGTAAAAGGAATCTGCTATTCCTGAACAGGTAAAAATACGTAGTGTTGTCATAAGTAAGCAGGGAGAGCTTGTGCTTACACACATGTTGAATGTACTGTCTGAGTTGAGAGCTTTGATTCCAGTCAGACACGTTTCTGCCCTATTAAATCCCCACTCAACAGTGCTCTTGCCATATCTTCAGTCTTGGACCAGGTCTTCGTTCCACTGACTGCTCCTTTCAGACCCTCTTAGAGCACCACTCGGCCCCTCACTTACAGCTCCCCGGCCTCCCTTCTTAGCTGCTCCTTGGATTACTTATTCCCTTACCCTATCACAGCCATAAGTCTTTGTCAAAGGAAAAAAAAGTCGTGAAATACAAGTTTTAAACATTTAACACTTCAGCATTTCTTGATCTTAAATCATTGGCTGTAAGAGAGCCCAAGTCATCAGATTGCATCTAAAGGCTGTATCATCGAATCAGATCCTGCATTTCCCTAAGGAAAAACTTTGGCACAGTCACAGAAATTAAAAAGATGTATTTCTTTAACAGTCAACTTTCATGCTAGTCGAGTTTCCGAAACATTTCAGAGAAGCATTTACATGTTAAATATGTCCCTTAGTAATCTTAATTAATTTTACTCAAATACATTAGTCTCAGACCTTACTTATAACACCATCATTTTAATAAGGCAGCAGTTGTGATGTCACAGAGGTGCGTGACATTGAAAAAAACAGGCAGCAGGAGAAGGTGTTACAGAAACAGAACACGAGCAAGAGAAAAAGCACGCACTTAAAATAAACATATCTAGGAATTGAGTGCAAGCATCCCTAAAATGTCACCTTTAACATAAAATAATTTTAAAGAAAACAAATACTGCTATTCAAGAATAGACGTCCGGTCTGCTCCTGCTTAAGCTCACAGCAGCGAGAACAGGATCAGGCCCCAAATTAGCGCATACTAAAGGTGCTCGTAAAAAAAACAAAACCCGCCTAACACGTTCAGTGCTAAGCGGTTAGAAACAGTGACTCAAAAAACAGAGTTACTAAATATTTGCATGCTGCAAGTCAGATATCGCACTCAAAGCTCTCCAAAACAACCACTGTAAAGAAAGTTTCCTGCCAGACAGAAAGCAGGAGCACACCGAAATGCGAATGTTTCTGAAGAGGTACCTCACGAACTGCTAAACTAGGAAATGTCATCTCCAAGCACCCCGTCTTACATCCTACCCCACTGCACTATGTATTTCTATTAAGCCCCGAGAGGGTTTTTGTGTTTATTAGATCATTATCATTTCTAAAGGCAGCAGCTATGAGGTCACAAACCAGGATTATAACCTCAAGTACGAAGGACCCAGCAGGGATCTCCCATGAATACAACCCGCCCTGGGCTTAGTGATTTAAGCACGACAGGGCAGGGGCTACGGCCACACCAGACCTCTTGATTGCATGACGTAAAATTATTCCGGAACGACACCGAGCAACAGTTTGCCCGCGAGCCGCCCAGCCTCCCCCGGCGGGCATCTGCCGGC
>NW_008796193.1:3582112-3601779 GCF_000699145.1 Aptenodytes forsteri | reverse complement strand
TCGCTGCGCTCTGGTACGTTCTTGAGTGTTGAAACACCTGTGCCCTGCCACAGCTGAAAGAGATCGGGAGAGACGGGGAGCGGGTAGAGAGGGTAGCTGTGCAAATCTCCGTTAGGTAAATAATACATCCGACTTTCCGCTTATTTACTGAGGGACCAACAACGTGTGGTTACTCTTTTCCGTGAATAGACGGTGGAGGCAGTGGCAGCGTATCGCAAGTGATTCAGGTCTAAAGCAAACGAAGCCCCTCCAGAGAAGGGAGCGTGTGCTGCGCAAGCAGGACAGAGGGTGGTTGTGAGAGACGTGGAAGTTGGGGATCAGTCACAGCAGGCAAAGTCCGTGCTTGGGAGGGCTTGTGTGTAGTTGCTTGAAACTTCCAGATTTAAGTACAGCATCAATTGTGGTTTAGATACAATGGTCTTCTCCTCACGCCTGACCGTAAGGCAGCCTCCAGAAGCACCATATGGTACCTCATTCAGTTGTATAGAAGTGAAACCCAGCAGTCCTGGGAACCAGACAGACCCTATGTCTCCTTCACCTGAACCAGGTCAGTTGACACAAGAACTGCTAAGCTTTGTGCATCCTTTCTCCCTGATCAAGTGGACCCGAAAGATGGTCAGACAAATTTCGTATAAAGGAGTTGACAGATACACACCCAGCAGCAGCCGGGACACACTGGCTAGATTGGTTATTTGCTTCTTAACCTTCTCCCAGTGTACTTGTATTACACCTCTTTTCCCAGCCTCTTCCCTTTCTTCCTTTGTATCAACATCCTTCTTTCCTGTTTGCTTCCACTTTTTTCAGTCGTCTTTTATCTTTCCCTCTTTCCTAGTCCTTTAACTTCTTCCCTCCCCCCCCTTTTTTTTTAGCTTCCTCCTAAAGCATTCAGTAAACAAAGCAAGCAGAAAAGTATAAACAAAACTTTTCAAGTGGATACCAAACAAGCAATACCAACAGAGCAATTCAACTATTTCCATGATCGCACTGCTTGTGTATGCCATCTTCTCCTTCCTTTTGTTAAGCTTGCTTATTTAGGCACTCTTTTTGCAAAGTTTAATATTTTTGCATTATGAGTAATCCCATTTTAGATGAGGGGAGATGACTGTATGCTAACTAAATTGCTATATTTATTAACTTAAATGACCTAAATTACACTCTGGAGGAACCTCACTTCCTCTCCATTGATTATATGTGTGTTCTAAGAAGACTAGCCACTTGTTTTAGGCCTCTAGCCTAGCTGCCTAAAACCAAGGCAGAATTTTCACACAAGCTAGGTTTAAATGAATACCTTTCAATAAGAATGCGTGTATTTCCTGAACTAGTTCATGCATCTTTCTAGGATCAGAACCTTAGATTGGAAGCTCTGTGGGGCAGGGGCTATTTACTTCAGCAAAGTGTTTAGTACAATCAAGCCCTGAACTCATCTGAGATTTTTACATACTGGAAATGATAGAAAAAGCAAATAACTGACTTGAAATAGAAACTTTTGGGGGTTAATTTACTGGACATAATTGCTGTTAGGAGATTTAATAAATCAGATGTAAACATTTCTCATTGGCTTTGCCCTTTTAAAGACATTTTTTGCTTTGAGATTAATGTGACAATCAAATTCCACTGTAAGAATTCTTTTTCCTTTTTGACTTTCATGTCTTCCATAAGCTAAACATATTTCTAAATAAGACTGAATTTTTGCAAGGCCAGAGGAAGCCTTGCGCATCAACACCCAGCAAGTTGGAGTGGCATGAAGCAATATAAAATCATAAAGGCTGTAGTAAAAACAGTACCCTTGAGAGGTGACTATCCATGGAGAGAAGAACTGCTCTTAAACTAAGAAAATGCTCAAGGTTTGAGAATTAATACCAGGCAGCTGTCCAGTTCAACTAAGCATATACAAACCAACTATATCAATTAATATTATTCTTTCCCTGTGATTTTATTAAAGACAAGGCAAAGTTACTAAAGCCTAACAATCATACAGTAATATCTTGTCAGTTATAAAGTATCCAGATGGTTTATTTGAATGGAGTCCAGCAGTATGTAATTTGTATGTGTATAAACTAGTAAGCCTCCCTATAGCTGAAATAAGTATTTTAGAATATTTATTTTAAATTAAAGTTTAAATATTTTTGTTCATTTTAGTCTGATATGCAAAATACTCTGTTTTCTTAACACTGTCAGCTATAGAAATATCAGTGTATTGTATATTAGTCCTATGTAAAAATTGGCCATGTTTGTATGGCAAAATGTCAAGCAAAGGTTCTGTTATATTTGTTTGTTTTTGTTTTTATCATCATTACATATGCTTTAAATTAAAGTTTAAATATTTTTGTTCATTTTAGTCTGATATGCAAAATACTCTGTTTTCTTAACACTGTCAGCTATAGAAATATCAGTGTATTGTATATTAGTCCTATGTAAAAATTGGCCATGTTTGTATGGCAAAATGTCAAGCAAAGGTTCTGTTATATTTGTTTGTTTTTGTTTTTATCATCATTACATATGCCCCATTGGAGTGAAATGTGAAAGACACAGGAGGAGAGGAAAGCCCCAGTCATTCCAGATAGGGCCAGTCAACAGCTTTCTGGAAATTACTTATTGCCAGCTGGCATAAATATGGCTACTGGTGCACAGGGATCCTACAGAGAAAATGATGGGTGACACAATTGAGTAGGAGGAGACAATGATAAAATACAATGATGGCTTTTTAAGTGAAACAGTAGGGAATTAATTAAAAATAATAGTAATTTTGTTTCTAGAAAACTGGAAAGCTCAGTAGTGATGTTTGTGTTTTATCTCTGTCTACTGTAGCCAAACATGAGGCAGGACAATAAAAAAAGGAATTCCATAGATATTGCGATGTAAAGATTCCCAGTGATTTTTTTTTTTTTTTAAAGTATAGAGAAATTTTTCTATAGACTTGATATAGGTATGTCCAATGTGAGTAGATTCTAAGAGAAAATGTTAGTTTTTAGTGAAGAACTTGGGTCTTCACTAAAATAAATGTGAGGGCTAAATGTGAACATAGACTTATGAGGGTCAGAGGTAACTGTGGGCCCAAAATGAAGGATGAAAAAATAACCGAAAGATGCATTTACAGTGCACCCTAGTCATAACGAAATGAAACACCATTTTTTGCTGAATTCCAGCCTGAGTGGAGTCCTAGTGACAATTATATTCTCCTAGTCCTTAGCAAAAAAATTACTCGACCCAATCTAAAGCTCTTAACTTACCCTAGTGGTCTTTGAGTTTATATTGTGAGGATGCAAACCACTGATATTGCTAATTCTGAGTAAAGGTTGATAAGGAAGAAAAAGCATTATTAATTTTTTGCTAGTTTAGTGTTTAATGCCTTGGTTTACTTGGGAAAGAGTAACCATGATTATATTAACAAATGTAGGCCACTGACGTGAGAAAAAGAAGAGACTGAAATTAGTATGTCATTCTTATTGCCCACATTTTTCTAGACGCACTAGTACTTGACACTTGTATTCAATTTCTTTCTGACATTTCAGTAGAGGTTTTTTTGGAACTGTGGATTAAAACTTCCCACCTAAACATCAAGGATTTTAAATAAAACCGATGAATCTAAATGTCTAAGTATCAATAGAAAAATGATCCCTTCTCTTACGTAATTAAATGTATTGTATTAATGTGTGCATAATGCAGAATCAATAAATACTGAATTACCACTGATTGTAATTGAATGTTTTCATAATTTTATTGTCAGCCATGATAAATAATCAGTACATTTATACTGCATTAAATTAATTAGTGTGTCATTTCTATTACATACATCAGCAGTGAAGTAATGCAGTGACATCTGTTTCTAATGTTTTAAAGATGTGGTATTCCTTATTAAGTAGAAGGAAGAGTTATTAGAGGTATTTCCTGTGATTGGCAGTTATACTGGTACAGTCAAAGAGATCAAATAAAGGAACTTGCACTCTTGGCAAGTGCTGCATTTCAGCCCCTAATGGTAGTGACTAACAATGACTGGAGTGAATTTTGCTTCTTCAGGCTTTCAGAAAATCCTACCCACCTACCCACCTTTCTATAGAAAGTAAGAGCTGATCTTCTCTCCCGAAGACAGTCAGGGAAGATTCTAACACGCAAAATAATTAACACTCTACAGAAGAACCGAGCATCCACATCCATTTCTAGATCCATTTTTCTGCCTCAGGCCTCTGGATATACAAAGGAATTTCCCTGCTAGGTGCTCATTAAAAAGTCACAGACTAAGCCTTTATTGGCTGTGGTGTTCTTACGTGGAAGTATCTGAACTGTTGGGTCTGTAATCTTTGCTTGGAAATCATACTAATTTGGCATATCTCAGCACTTTGATACTACTCGTACTGATGTACATTACTTGCAAAGGAAGTAGGAAATTGAGTAGGTGTTGCAAACACGGGAATTGAAAAGTGAAAGAGTAGAATAGGAGGAATAGAATAAATGGAAGGGAACATATAGCAAATAAACATGAATCAAACTGTGCCAGAAAGAGGGTTATTTTTGAAATGACTCTAGGTATTATAAATTGGCTGATCACCTGGGAGCAGGGTGATGTCAAGTAAAATACACTGAGCAACGATGATGGACTACAGTAGAGGTCTGGGATTCTTAATTAATACTGTCTTTTCCAAGACACTTATGGACATCCTTAGCTTTTCTGTACCATTACATCATCTTTAAAAAGAACAATTCTAAAGTCTAATGCTTATCTTACTGGTGTTCTTCATCCATAAAACAGCTTTTAATTTTAATCTTAAGTTTTTCATACTATCAATGTACATCATCATATTTAAGCAAAATTAAAACAATTCAGAATTATTTTATTATTCTCAGTGCAAGTCTCACAAATTGCTTTCAACTGATCACTGACTACCTTTGCACGAATTTGAGAGAGTGGTCTCTGGAGCAACCGTGTGCGTACAGCAATCTGTCCACGTGGCTTGCCACGTACACAGGAAGCTCTAGACGGGCTTTGGACTGCCTATCTGGGCATGACTAACAGCTGGCTAGCTCACTGGCAGTGGTTGTGCATTTAATACTCTGAATGCTCTAACATCACGTTCCAGCTATGTGTGAGTCTGCATCTGTAGGCTTCCTCCCTGCACAATAGTTGAGTGTGATTTTGAGCCTACTCTTGGGACAGTCCTCAACAGGCACAGCCTTTGAGACAAGCTCTCCAGTTCACAGAATCTGCACTGAATTCAACAGTTCAAGCTTTACTTGAGGCATGAAGGATTTGACCATTTATGATAGGAACATGAGAAAATTATAGCACAAAAATACTCTCGCAAACAAGGTCCCATCTGCTTTTCCCATTCATTAAAATTTCACTTGACTGTTATAACTGAAGAGATGTGCCCTTTGATGCTTAGACACTGTCACTTTTTGTCTAAACAATGTGTAAATACCTTTCTCCTTAAAGCCAGGAGTACATTTGTTGTATAAAAATGTGAGTAATACTTTTAAGATCGTTCCGATGAAATATATGAACACAAGATGCAGTTGTTGCTAATGATTCACTACCTTAATCTGGATTTTGATTTTGACTGATGATAGAGGGCAGTAAAATTGCAAAGCCAGGACCTTGGTATAATAAGGCTGTACTACATGAGATACAATCATCATTAAGGTTCAATATTGTTTGCACCTTTTCTTCTTTGGGAAGAAAAATTAATACTATTAGATGTGTATTGAAGTTAAAACACACTTATAGCAAACTACTATGAACACAGTGCTATGTACTCAAATATATTCACTAAGTCATTATACCTGAATGCTTGTTAATATCCCCAGAGGAACAAGATTAACCTCATCTCTCACTCTATATTTGCAGGTCAGCTAAAGAAAGCAAAAGTTTTCCTGTACTGTCTGTCTGAGCATCTTAGCCCTAATCTGAAGGCACCACCATCTAGTGGGATAAGAAGGTATTTAATTTTTCTTTGCATTTTTTGGTATTTTTAAACATGGACATTACATTCTACTTCAAGCAACAATAAAAAAGAAATCTTTTTTTGTTTATTTAAGCATAAGGCTCATGTGGACCTTTCATTAATTCTCATGTCTTCTGTTTAACTGCAAAGCACTTCCCCATAAAAATCTTCAGTCATTTCCATGAAAATAGGCTTTCATAAACAGAATTTATCAATGAGAAAACAATTTATAACTATCCAGACTCAGTCAGAAGTGTAATTGATTTATTGAATAAATATTTTTAGTATTTTATTGAATCGACTTTGTGGAAATCCAATTGGCAGAATTATTAATATTGTGAAAGTAATTATCTTGAGCTCATCTTTAAAACCAATATGTATTTTAGACAGTAAAGATACATAGTTGCAGTTTTCCATACAGCCATTAAATATACAGCATTTGGTTGTAAGTATACTCCGACCATGATGTCCCATCAAAAACAAATTTGAAAACTGAATGCATTCATTTCACCTTGGCTCTAAGAGTGACCATTTATTGTACTTTGCCCGCACTGATATATGGACCGCTACCTGTTCTTATTTGGTTTTCTTTTTATGCACTTAACAATTGGAAAGGATAATGGCAGGGATTTTATATGGGGGAGGGAGAAACATAAGGGTGAGCAGTGTGTATTCATTTGTTTGGTTTTTTACCAGAGAATCCATGCATCTGCAGCTGTTATCCTAAGATGCCTCCTTGTGTTCAGGTCTCATTGATCTTGTTACAGCATTTCACATGTATGGGGATAATTGATTTAAAGCATTCAGGAGAACGTATCTTTTATAAGCGTGAGAGTAAATATTAAGAAATTACCATATTTTTAAATTTCATAGATATTTTGATATTTTTATATCTAAAACAGTAATGAAATAATAAAGATCTGAATACTTCATGACACAGATAACATTTTAGTATTCAGAATTTGGGCCTGCTTCTGTTTCCATGGAAGTGAAAGGCATTTTTGCCTCAGATACTACTGGACATTTCAATGTTTTACTATCTTCAAATTATAGAAATCTTATTGACAGAAATTGGCATCAATGGGTATTCTGCATTGTACATCAATTTTATGATACTGTCTTTTAAAATACTACATTTCTTCTGAAAGCCATACAATAATATCATTCTATGCTGCCATTTCTTATTGAAATCAGTCTGGAGTTTTGACTAAAAATCAATGGAACTGGTCCAAACTGGTTGATGTAGTACATGCCATTTTGACCCTCTGACCCCTAAACCACAAGCGTGAGAAGGTTAGAGACATTTCATTTAGAATGCAAATTAATGAATTTGTAAATACTTTCATTTGGAATACTGTTTGCCATTGATAAAGTCCAGGATGTTCTACCTCCCACTCCCCTAGAAGAACAAAAATCCTCAATAACTCTTTAGAAGACGGTCTCGGATGTATAGGGAAGTTAAGGCCAGTAATCTCTACAACTACCAACTCCTGATTTCACATAGACTTTGCAAAAGCCTTTTCCTCAGAATTCTCATCTGTTTTTCAATTCCCAAAGGAGTGAGCCTAGTCCTGAAGCCTTACTGCCGCTGTCTGCTAGCTCTTGGTCATACTTTTTTACAACTCTGAAGGAGGTCAAAAGAAAATATAATGAACCTAATGTTTTATATTAAAAGTAACTATTTCATGAAACTAGCTACAGTATATTCTATAGTTCTTCATAGGAAGTGGAGAGAAAGGCCTCCTTGGGGACTCATTCTACTATTTCACCATTGTTTAAGAAGTGTGATCTGGAAAGCCTGAATCCGTTGTAGAATTGAGTCTCTCTGAATCGCAGTCAAAGGAATGCAGAGTGCGATCAGAATCAAATATTTAAGAATAGGTTTTGTTTTTAACCTGACCAATCTCCTGTGTCTCAAAATCATTCTCAGTATGTTCTGTGGGTTTTTGGATAAAAACAGTCACATGAAAAATAACAGTGTCTTTCTTCCTCTTCAGGAGACATTATTGACTTGCTCTACTTTTTTTCCTCTTTCTTACTTCCACATCAAGATTGATGTGACATACATTGATAACCTACAAAGAAATATGTGATCTTACATAAAACTGGCTTTATATACTTTAACTTCATCGACTTTCTGATGGAATTACCGGTGACTTGTGGAAGCATAAGGATGATCAGGCCACAAGTTAAAAGCACAGGTTGAAACACCTGTGATCATTATTATTTAATGCATAATCCTCCTGTAGTTTGAGTTTTAAAAAATTATCCTTACCCATATTGATAATGCTGAAATATTTCAGTACTCTATGAGACCACTACTGATATCTTTCATTAGTATTATGATGCCGTGAATTTTAGGGTATTTTGCACTGAGGAAGACTGTAAAGCAAATAAGTTTCTTCACAATTTTTTCCAGAGGAATGTGTTACCATTTGATTAAATTATACCCATCATTATTTTAAATATACTATGACAAGATCTTCTGTATTTCTTTCACAAAGACTATGAATATAAAATAGAGCATGGTTTCATATAGACCTTGGAATTTAAATATTTTTTTTTCTAAAATGTAAATGTAGGACATACATAGTTTTAATTCTTTTATATTTCAGATTTTGTTTAATCTCCAAGTAAGGATATAAGCAAAAGAATGAATGAAAACTGTTGAGAATCAAAAAAATGTTTTTGCTTAGAAGTGATAGAACAAGAATGAGCTTCAGACACCAATATTCTTTGCTATTTTAATAATTAATGTTGATTGAACATATTGTTGTCACTTCAGTGCATGATGTTAGCCAGGAATTCTGGGTTTGCTAGATATTTTCCATTAAGAGAAACTTATTTGAATCCAGTACCTTGTAGTGCAGTGCTTTTACATACAAAGTATATGTTAAAAATCAAAATTCCTGGACATAGTGAGGAAACAGAAGGCTCCCAAAACTTCAATGTTTGTCTTTTGGCCAGAGGTGTTATGTGTCTGTGCTGTGACTCATCAATTGTCAGTCTTCCTAATAGCAGGCAGTTCAGGGAAATCCTTACAACAGGTTATCTCTTACTCAGTCCATACCTTGGACAGTGGCATCTATTCTGTGATTATTTACAGCTCAAAGCATATTTTTTAGAAGTTGCTAGTGTCTTTCTGTGTAGTGGCATGAATATACTTCTATTCATCCCAAGGAAATAAGAAAGAAGACACCA
This sequence comes from Aptenodytes forsteri, assembly GCF_000699145.1. Taxonomy (NCBI): domain Eukaryota; kingdom Metazoa; phylum Chordata; class Aves; order Sphenisciformes; family Spheniscidae; genus Aptenodytes; species Aptenodytes forsteri. Next base: position 3,592,639 of record NW_008796193.1, on the reverse strand, counting down.
CAATTTAATTCAACAAAGACAAATAAGGCTTCCGCTAGAATATATCTTCCCTATTCCTATTTAGGGAATTCCTGGTCATGCAGGAAACCATCTGAAAACAGACTATTGGGAAACTCTGCCATCTGCAAGACTGCAGGGACCAATTGTTTTCACAAGTCACCGTAACCCTGGTCAGAAACAAGATTTTAACACTTGGCTTACTAGTCATAGAATCATAGAATCATTAAGGTTGGAAGAGACCTCTAAGATCATCGAGTCATGGAAGAGGCTACCCATACTAGCCATTATTTAATAGACAACTGAAAAGCATTGTTTTGGAGCTTGGTTTTGCTGACTTAAATCTTTCTGCTTCTTCTTCCACATAACAGTATTCTCTTGACATTAATGTAATCTTTAGCATTATTTAACATTGCGCATCCAATTTCATTGTTTACTTACAGCCGTTTAACGGAGGCTTAAATTCCTCATAATAAAGATGTATCTGCCACTCTCCACTTCGTGCCTCGTACCGGACAGCATAAAGTAAAATGCTAGCTTTCTGGCTTGCACGTTTACACAGGGCTAACAACTACAGTGATGTAAGACAATGGAGAATCACATTGTTGATCTACTTTGTGCTAGGGAGATAAGTTTTAGTTCAGAAGAGTTTTTTTCTCTTCATGTTAACAATAGTTTCCATTAAAAGTTTAGAGAGTAAAGGAACCAAATAAAATGAATTAACACTGAAGATTAAGTTATGGGAAACCAAGTCCTGTTTTTCAAAGATGCCAGGTATCAAGAATTCCAGCTATCACACCACCTATGATGATCCCTCTGTTGCAAAATGCATGCTTTTCATAGTAATTTCAAAGTTCTCAGGGAAATAGGAATTACAAAACTTTCATTTATTTTGCTCTGCACAGTATAAGGCCTTTGTAGTCTTGATTGCTCATCTCCGTTTCAATGTGATATAAACTCAGTAAAAAAGAAACTGCTTTCACCAACAGATTTTGTGGATCTGAACTCTTCATAATTGTCATTACTGATAAACTCACACAATATACATTTACTAGTAGAATGCACGCTTTTTACCGTAGCAACAATAACATGGAATACATAATTAAATATCAGCCGTATCAGTATACATAGCATTGAAATATAAAAAATGATTGGTAACGCTGAAAATCTTTAGGAGCACAATATCTACATGCAGTTCCAATTTATTAACGGACTTTTTGAATGATAGCCTCATCTGAATGCACTACCACTTAAGTTAGTTCACACCAGGAGACCTACTAATTTGTATGTAACTATTACTGTTTAACATCCCTTATCTGGTCAAACAGTCCAGACTCAGGCAGAGCCTTACTATTCAGAATCTCTTTCTTAAGAACATTTTGAAGTGCCATTGCACAGTATCTATGTATCAGTTTTTCTGTACAATTTGATTATATTTTATTGACAAAAATAAAATGTACGTATGTAATACTTCTAGATTTGACTTCTTTTGAAACATTTTTCCACCTTTTAAAGAGATTACAATAGCTTCCATGAAAAGTTCAGACTGAAAAAAGCAAATGAAAAACCCCAAGCACTAAAGCACAAAACAGAAAAGAATTGCACTGACATGTGAAATGTGTTAAAATTCTTCTTTGAATCAGTCATTTAGACATACAAAGATAATGATGATGATTATGATGACAATAATTATAATCAAGTAAAATTTAAATTCATCCATTTTCTTCTATGCAAATACCAATTATATTTCTTTTCTTTAAAATGAATGTGACCATTTTAAGTAGTTATTCTTGCAAATCTTCCTAATAATCTGCCTCAACATTTACAACAGCATAGCATTCTTCTGAAGTGGGGGAAAAAAATGCTCTCTTCTGGCTTAACTGAAGGGTCGAAATAAGGGTCTATATAAGCTATATAGAATTAATATTCATATAGCACCCTCAGAATGTGAGGAGCTATGGCCTATTCTTTCCTTTTATTTACTTAATCAAACAGAGGAGGCAGTGCCACTCATAAGGTGTTAAGTAGATACAAAAAAGGGGAGTGAACATCATGTTCCCATTAGTTCTGCTTTAGAGTTTCTGAGTCGGTTTGGGTGCACAGCAGAAGTTAAGTATAGTGGCTCATAGTCTTCCTCCCTCCCCTTAAGAGAGTCTGTGATGCAAAATTGCTCTGAGAGAGATGGTTATAGTTCTAGGAATAGTCAGATGTTGGGGAACAATAAGCAATTCTGCTATTGGAGAAATTACCTTATTAAAGAACTGTATAGTATGTATTGCGTGGATCTATGGTGTAAACATCTGTGAAGACTGACAACCACCCAGCCTAGACCTTACCCTAAAAAAGATGATGGTAAGACTAAAACAAAAATTAAAGTCTTCTAATTAGTACGATGCATTATCATTTGTTACATTCAAACGTAAAATTCTCACTCGGACTACAAGCAGATTTGACCTCCTATTGTTTTCATTCTATGCATTGTCACTCTAAGAAGGCATAAACTGGAGAACACCCTATTATCAAGGCAATGGTGTTGAAATTCAGGTTTCAGATATGCTAGAATGCTCAATTGCATCGTCCCCTGAAAACACATTAAAATGCAAACATTTTATTAAAAACATTAAATACTTTAATATAGCTGACCCATATAATGTTTACAGTAGGAACATTCTTTTCCTAGACATATACAGTTTAATTAAAGTTTAATAAGTACAATGTGGATGTCTTATTTCCTGCACAAGAAAAGCATTTAAGTGGAGTGTATGTTTGGATTAATGAAAAATAGATGTTCAATCAAGTGTCCTTTCTGAATTCTCAAAAGCATCATGACATATAGTCTGGCACCAGTTTACAACTTCTGAAAGAAAAACAAGACCTATTCTCATTTCTGTGAGGCAAGCTGAGCATAATCTCATTTCAAAATTCCTAAAAATTTCATTCAGTGGACCACTATTGCTACTCTCTGGCTTTAAAATTCTAAACAGAATATTTTAAATACAAAACCTTATTTAATTGTAATGTTGTGAGGGAAATGCTTAATAAGGAGGCCTTTCTGGTATATGGCTTTAGTAAATGTACTTTCTAAAAATAAGAGGTGATCGATCACACATATTCCTGTTTCTTACGAACAAGACTGATGGCTGTAGAAGCTGATGGCTTTCTTTTTAGTCACGGCCCTTTTAATACTAAATTTTCTCCCAAAATCAGCCTCCTACAAGTGACAGATATTTTAATATATGCCCTTTCAGAAGGAAATAGAGTAAGAGGGTCCGGCAGCTCCTCCACTGGCTGTATGTACCTCAGATAATGTTAGTAAGTTTTCACCACTGCAGCTGTAAAGCCTGAACTAAATCTCTGCTCTCAATGCAGAGCTCTAAGCGGCGCACTGACAGACCCAGCGCATTGGAACTGAGGCAAATTCATCCTCAACACAGACTTTCTCAAAGTGAAAATAAAGTTTGCTTCATCATTTTTATTCATCTACTTACATAATTTCAAATGTAGTTGTTACACTTTATTTCATTTTTTAACTAACTGTTATCGCTGATAGCTTGCTTTACCTGGAAATCAGTCCCTCACTTTTATTCACTCCTAACTCTTAGATGTCTCTTGGATACAGTTTCATGTTTGAGTCCTTGGTGATAAGTGTGTCTTCACAAGAATCCAAGCTTCAAGAACAAGAACTCATCTCAGGCCTTTATAGTCTTTTGTTTATGGTTTCTCTGGTGAAGTCTAGGTAAAAATACTGCATATGAGACACATCAATTCACTTAGCTTTATGGACTACTTTAAACCCTTTTAATTATATGATAATATTTATGGTGAGTTTCCTAAGGGAGCTTTATCAGTTTCAGAACTTGGTTTATCTTCTCTTTTCTTTTCAGACATGTGCCATTTATGATTTTCAAGACTGGAGAATACTACTGTTTAAAAAAATACTCAAGAATCTTGCACTTGTCATTCTCTACAAATAAGGAACCTACAGCCTTCCACTCTGTGGTTGGCTGGGGTTTTTTGCTTCATATGCCATATTATCCATCTCCCAGATCAATTGCTCTTTTTTTCGGTATTTGTATGGGCACATTTTTAAATACGTATATACAGTGAAATGAGATAACTGCTCCTATCTCATGTTTAATGCAATATACATTTCACCTTTAACTGTAATTATTGTTTGGTAATCAATCAGAAAAGACCATGATGTAAAGGCTGAACTTTGCATGGTAAAACTTCTGTTGACTAATGAAGTAGGAGTATGCCCTAATGGCTAAAGAATCCATATTCATAAATTGGTAACAAGTCAAAAGAGGTGAAAAAAAGAAATGCAATATATAAAAGAACAGGAATATTTCCAGAGAAAAGAGATTAGTTTCTTACATAAGCTACAGTCTCCAGATCTGTTGGAAAAGGTACATTTTTCCTAAAGCCTGAGAACACAAGTCTGAAAACCTCTTACTGTGCAACAAAAACTGCTTCAAGTAATATTGCAAATGAAATAAGGCAGTAACTGAATACCATTAGACACACTCATCCATATTTACTAATCTTGATTTATTGCACAACTTTACATAGCGGTCCTATATATCCAGTTTCTTTTGTCTGTTGTTTACTGGCAGTTTCTGAAATATCATAATTGACCAAGACTTTTAGATGCCGGAATATACAAATAATGGAATTGCTAGGACACAAAGCATTAAACTCTGCTTTGTAACATCCTGTTTTATAATGGCATAATTTCCATAATTCTTCCCAATTTATATTGATGTTATTGATCAAATTTTGTTCTAACAATGTCATTTTCAGCAGATGAGAAGAAACAGAGGCCACTGGTTATTAAAAGAATATTTTAAAAATGCCAAGTTATCACTTAGAACGTGTAATTAAGCTCTACAAACATACTTGGATACATACACAAAATGTATATATTCTATGACAGTTTATAATTTAAATCCTTACTAGCATAGGTGAGGTTCAACTGTGTATGTCTGAGTACATTTAAATTCTGTTGCTTGCTTTCTTTTATAACTTATCCTGCATTAGTCCATAGTATTTCTAGATCACATTTTTGGCTTTGATATCAGCCTCTTCATTGATGCCAGGCAGGAACTGACTGCTGCCCGTTCCTATATATCTGCAGTGTGGATATTCCACACTTCAAAATTATCTTGACATCAGCATAGGAAAGCATTTTCTCAGGTAACTGACTTTGCCATCTTACTGACCAGTCTTGAATTTGGGAGTTCTAATACTTTGAAGAACCATTTACATGTTCATTTACAGACTGATGACATAATGATGGTAAGTTGCAGATTCTTTTATTCATTTGAATAGGATGAACTGGTAACCCATATACAGTGTAAAGTCTGAAGTAAAAGTGTTAAAAAGCGATGTGCAAACTTCTGCCAGAAATACCACTGTGTTTTCTCAAGGACCTCTTAGATAGAGTAAAGAACACATTTCGATCCACTGGGGAAGTGAAGGAAGCTCCTGAAAAGGAACACATTCTGTTAAAAATTTACAGCGTATAAACCCAAAACATAGTTACAAACCCCTGATTATTTTTTCCTGCACATGTACAAAGAAGTTTTGGTCCTTTGCTTAAGTATATTGACATTACTTCTGTTTCAAAAATAATTTACACCATTCTGTCTCTATCTTAGTAGTCCTAAAAAGAACACTTTTTTATCAAGAAAAAAAAGATGCGGAATGAAAATTAGGAAGGTAGAAGGCTGTTTTACAAACACACCTAAATGCTTCAATTAAAAAACCCCCGTATATAAAAGAAGATACAGCAATAATAATTCATGTGCTATACCGAATTATTTTAGCCACTGATACAGAGCACTGAGAGAAGGAATCTAACCAAACAAAAAACTGAACTGACACCATATATTGCATATAATGCACTAATAACATCATTTTATGTCAATGTAAATCACAATACAGTCTGATTCTACTACTAGCAGTTCTCTGGGTCTCCAGTTCCTAAAGTAAGTTTTCCTCCACATGTCTCTAAGAGACAAGCAATAAAAACTGCAGCATATTAGTCATCATCCTAGGCTCATCAGCTATTTTAAGCATTAAAGATTAGACCTGTAGCATAAAAAATAGCTGAACTTTTGGGCTACTGCAAAGACTATCTCCATTCTGCACATCTGTAGTTTTAGGAAGCCTGTAAAACTCACAGGCAATCCTTAACGAAGCTGTAGTGGAGCCTTCTTTCCATATTCTGCCACTTACGCTGGGCAGAGCAGCCTGATCAAAGCTACAATCCTGTTTTTTTTCTCCTCTGTGCTCACTTTGTACAAGAAAGTTTTGACTGCAATGAGAGACCTACAGAATTTTTGCAGAATGTCATTAATTAAAGTTTGGAAAAATAGAATTCTTGCCTTGCATGCTTACAGAAGTAGAGTGAAATGTAATTCTCTTTCCCCATCTCTCTAAACAATCTCATAATTTACTCACATCTTAGTAATCAAAAGGGCAACTTCAAAATTAGTTTCAGTGCTCCTTAGGTAGAGAATGTGGATTTAATTACTTGGGGGTTTTAAAATATGTTTAGTTCACTGATCTACCAAGGCCAAGATCACTGTATCAAAGGAATATTCATACCATCCATGGGAATTAAGTGCCTACATATGATTGCGAATTTGCAGTTTAGGGTCTAATGCCACTAATAAAACACAAATAATGTGTTTTATGGACATGATTGGGACTGACCACCAGAAGCTGTGACAGCAAGAAAAATTCAGATAGTGGTAACGAAGTAGTTAGAATAAAGGTGTATCAGAGTTTAGAAGAAATTTGGAAGCAAATAATTTTTTTTCCCAAACATGCTTGAATGTAGAGTGGCTGTTTCTGTAGTTAATGAACAATCTAGTTTGTGCATGCTTGAGTGACTGACAGTTGCATAACAGTAAACTCTATATGACAACCATGCATAACTTCAGCAACACACAAACATTTTCTGGCTGCCTGAACTAATGAGCCATTTAGTTGGGATAAATCAGGTTATTCAATAGATGTTTCAAGCAGCTAATAGGCCCAATCCTGCTGCTGATCCTTATTCAAACTGGTACTCAAATAGAATGAAATTCTGTATCCATTGAGTGAATAATAGAATGAATAATGAGATTTCACACGTGAAGTCACTGCAGGATAAAGTTACTACGTATCTTGAAAAAAATTAAATTATCATAGTGAATATTAAGTATTTCCCATTTGTTATTTGATCAAATGATCTGAGACCAGATCTTGAGATAATGAGAAACTCCATAATTCTAATGCTGATTCTTCCTGATTTTCTCTATGGCCTTGGGCTTGAGTGTTTCTACCTGGGAAAGTAAAACCACTTACATAGTTTATGGGGTATTGCTAAGATTACGATATTTCTGAAAAGTATTTTGATAAAGTTAGATATTAACGACACAGACTTTAAAGTGAGAAAGGCAGTTCTGTGAATATGTGAAAATCCCAAATAGAAGTTATAAAGCAAAACCCCATGGTTTTGTAAGAGAGATATTTCGCTTGAAATCAAAGCAGGAAAAGTTGCTTGCACAAAAAGTATTTAGAACTGCTAAATGTGGAATCTTAAATTGATCTTTGCATGTGTCTTTCTGAACTGTTACTGCTAAAAATGCTGTATGAATCCTTTGCAATATATACGATTGTGAATTATTTCATAAAACATAGAAAAACAAATGTATTTGATACAGTTGGTTAAAAAATACATTTAGTCTTGTCAGTGTGCATTCTTGAATGTGTTTTGGCAATTCTAATTGATGAGACCTAGCTTAAGAAAATACAGGGAAATTCTGCAATCAGGCCACAGGATGTGCAGTTTAATTATGTTGGTGTGCATTTCTATTTGTTTCTAATGTAGAGGATCTATTGGTAAAATGAATGCCCATTTTGTGGTCTGTTATGCAGAAAATGTTTAATCCAGTGTTTGATTTACTCTGTTAAATCTTCTTTATTGAATGTGCTTATTCATCCATGCAGAATTGGGTATGCTGCTTTCTGTTACTATGACATTGCAATTAAATAGCTAAAGAGAAAAACATGGTAAGACATTTTCTCAAGGTCCATGAAATTCTCATAAAAATTATTCATACTTACATATTTTACTTCTACATTTGCTGATATTAAAACTGTAAAGTACAGAGAAAAATCTTTATGTTGTATGGGGCTGACAAACCTTGCAGTTAAAGATCCCGAATAATGATTTTTGTCAAATAAATAGTACTAAGAAGAATTTCTGGTCCAGTGGATAATGGCTGTCATCACAAAATAGGATTGCACTGATTGCATCTTATGAATGAAGCTAACAGGAACTCACAGAACCAAACAACAGCATTTTGTGGTGGGATAAATACTTAAGCACTTGAGAAACAGTAAGACATTGACAGTGAAATAGCTCTGTTCTAGTGTGGTCCTGGAATTATACTAAACAATAACAGAAGTTTTTCACCATGAAATTACATTTTCATGAGTATGCCCTCCCTCAGTAAGAAAAGGATGTGCAAGGAGAATTTGTCTTATCTGATCTAACCAATATAGTGATGCTTTGTTCCTCAACTCAAGACATTTAGGTCAGGAGGATCCAGCATTGTGAGAATTCTGGAGCTCAGTTTCTGTTGTTACAGGTTAAAAAGTGGAAATGACAGCTTCATTAACAGAATTGCACTATGGAAGCTGCAGAATGGATTTTTTTTTTTTTTTTTTAATCTCTAAGGGACCGTTGAAAGCATAAATATAAGGAACATAAGATTTGATCTTACTATTTTTATATGTGAATCCATAACTACTAATTGTTATGTATTTCTTAGCATGGTAATCAAGTACTGATGTTTACATCTATGTATTTATTGTTCTTGCGTTGTTTGGTGTTTCCTGCTAGACTATTTTCTGTGCTGTACTCTGTTCTAGCACGTCTGGCAGTACCGCGGGGGTAAGGTGGTGTCTGGTTTCCATTAGTCGCTTTATACTATTTTCACTATTCTTTTGCTGTGTGACCAAGGAGCTTGTAATAAGGTGTTAACAGGCTGCTAGCTGGTTTATTGTTATTATTGATTTAAGGTGTTAAGACTTTAATATAATCATACACAATGAATACTATTAAGAGATTAGTTTAAAGCCATATAAGGTATTAAATGCAAAATAAAAAGCAAAACTTTCTAGAAACTTCCAGTGTATTCTGGCCCAGGTATTCTGTGCTAGGTTATTTTGCCTACGCTGCTGTATCTGGCTTTTCAAATACGTCTTTTTATTCTTGCTGTTCTTTCACTCAGACTGGCAATACAGGAGGGGCTACTCTGAAACAGTAGATTCTATGTTTTCACCCCTGATTGCCCCTTCATTTCTTTGTAAGGTGAAGGAAGAGGCAGAGCAAGACTGAAATGTGACTTAAGGCTTCAGAGGAAAACAAAGAGTTAATTGACGGGTTGAGAAAAATAGAGAGGTTTTTGAATGCAGAGAACGAAGTACAATCCAACATATAATATGGCTGTTAATTAACAAGGAAGGACATAAAATTAATGACTAGGAATAGATGAACTAATACACTTTGTTTTAAAATCTGTCTTCAATATGGTGGATAAAGGAAAGAAATTACCACAATTGGGGAGTTAGGGGACTTTTTTTAAATAACAAGGGAAATATTTTTTTGGCTATGTTAATGAAGTGCAGTGATCAATGAGATTGAACAAACAACAGAAGTAGTTTTGGAAACACTGCATATGCAGGGGGAAATAACAAAAATGAAATCTATTGTGAGTTACTGAAGAACTGGTCATCCAAGAAACTTCAGTGGAATCGACACGTAAGTTGTACAAAAAATATGGGTGTTTGCATTGGAGTATTGCATGGAAGTATTTTGCATTTTGAGTAAGTAGGTGGAATGCAATAATATTATGTATTTCAAAAGTTTATACCGATCAATGCTAGGAGCTTGTGTGCGTTCACCGCTGTTTCCCACAATATTCCCGTATCCAAGTTAGGGGCTCGTTCTCTGGATCAGCAGAAAACTAGATGGGCAAGAAACTGTGTGGATGATCAGGCTGAGAGAGGGGTTGATGGGTCACGCTGGCTGCCTGTGAGAAGTGGAGTATCGGGGGGGTGGATCCTCCTGCCTCACACCTTCGTCGGTGACGCGGCGGAGGTGACGAACTCTGCATGTGGCATATATGACATCGGCCTGGACAGACCGTCGGTACGACCTGCTCACCAGCCGCCAGTCAGAAAGACCGAGCCGGGCTGGAGGAATGGGCCAGCAGGGGCCGCAGGGAACAGAGCCAGGACAGAGGCAAAGCCTGGCGCTCGGCAGCGAGCGCAGCGGCCATGGCAGGCTGCGGGGGTGAGACCAGGGCGGGGGCGGTTGCTTTGCACACAAGTGTTTTGTGAAGAGCCAGCCAGAACAGGAGCAGACTGGAGGTTTCCGCATGCTTTACAGAAGGATTGTAAAGAGAGATCTCTGTGAGCCCGCACGAAGAATGAAGCTACAACAGGCAGGACTGCCGAGAAGTTTCTCCC
>NW_008796193.1:3546150-3581906 GCF_000699145.1 Aptenodytes forsteri | reverse complement strand
GTAGCGAGGAGACGCAGGGCAGAGCTGGCGGCTGAGGGCGGTGGGGCGCCTCTGGGGAGGGCGGGCCGGGGGGGCCCTGGGGCTGCGTGTGGCTGCCGAGGGTTCCTGCGTGGGTAGCGCTGCGCCAGTGTCCCGGGGACTCGCAGGCCGCTCTAAGGGTTGCTACTAAGACTTAAGTGTCAATATTTGCGTAGAAATAGAGGTGGCACGGAGGTACGTGTGGTGCGGGGCTTTAACTGGGAGGGGGATCTCCATGAACCCCGTCCCTATGAGCCGGTCAGGTACACCTCCTGCCCCTGCACACCTAAGATCAGGTGCTCCTTTGGTACTTCACAAAGCTTTGTCTGACTCTGCCACGTTTGGCAGCCTGTTTTCTGAAATACCTTCTTGCTGGTCCAGTTTACTTTTATGCACTGAGAAGAGTTCTGAAAAGCTAAACACCATCTTGTTGCAGTATGTACGGTATATGTTGATAATCTCTTTTTAATTGTATCCTATAATACAAGAACTTTTAAAAGTTTTTTCTAATCTGTATGCCTGCTTACAAATAACCCAAAACTTTTTTTTTTTTGATCCTCCTCAATAAATTGTATTTCTCAGTATATGAACAAACGTAAGGCTGAATGATTACACATATCAGAGACTTAACTGTGCACTTTCTGTATCCTGCACAAGCTCATCCTGTTTCCTGTTCAGGTGAATAATGATGGAGATCTTGAATGTCCCACTGAAACCTACCACAACACTGTAACTACAAGACAAATTCTAAAATATTCCTTCAGAAGTAAGATACTTGCTGCTTGTGTATCATAATAGTCTTTAATTTAATAGATTTCTGTTTTTCAGAACCCAGTGACAGTGGCCTGGCTCAGATTGGTCTTGATAAGCCCCCCACCTTAAATTCAGCATTGAGGTCTAGTCTTAAAATGTTTGAAATACATTACTATTTGTAGGTCCCAAATTTACACTTAAATTTTGTTTGCATTTATGAAGAGCTCCCACGGTCAGCTCTGTTAATTGGAGCACAAAAGGGAAGACGCTTCTAAATGTTACTATTTTCCATGTGAAATCAGGAACTATGTGTTTGGAGTTCATTAATCTGTCAAATTGTGTCCTTCGGATTTAAGACTACTTTTCTAGCAATTTGGAATAGAATGAGTTCTTCAATGTAATTGCTGTTTTCAGTGCTTAGCAGAAAAAAGGAATCCCCTCACAGTGTATGTATAATTTCCCAAAGGATTTCTGATTTAGTTCTGGAGTTTGTGAGAGATTATAAAAACATATTGTCCCCATTGTTAACCATAACTCTACTAAAAATGCAAAATTAAGGTTCTTGAGCAAATTAAGGATTCCTTCTGTTTTCTTAACCCAGTTGTGTGGAGTGGAAGGCCTAGTAATGAATCTGACATTTTCCTATGTGTTCAGAGTTGTGAATATTTTGAGTGTATGAGAAGAATGGTAAATAATGAAAGGCTAAAGTACCAAACTAAAAGGGTGAAATATTAAAAATTGCATAACTTTGTGAAATTGCGTAACTTCTGTGATTTTTCAGGATAATTCATTCTTTACTGCCATGAGAAAAACAGTATTTATGTAGATGATGCAGTGATGTAGAAAAATAAAGGAAACTCAGAGGTTTATAAAATTAATGTTAGGCTGTTTAGCTATTCTAGCTACAGGAGAAACTAGAAAGTCAAAATAGTAATGGTAGGAGTAGCTATTCTAGCTACTAGGAAGCTAGTGAAGGCGTTACCTCTTTAAAAGAGCTGACTATAACTTACATAAATAAGACTTAATCTTTTTGTGATTCCAATGGAAGCGTAAAAACCTGCTGCCAAAATTTTCTTCTGGAGCTTTTGTAATTTTTGGTGAAGGTAGAATGTAATCCAGCTTGCTCTGGCAACCCTTGTGCAGAGGGGTTTCACAGATGCAGAGTGCAGGCCAAGGGAATGGCTCTGGCAGCGGCAGCCTACTCGTGTGTGCTGTCTCTCATGGCCCATGATATGTTGTGCTTGCTGGGTGTGTGTGTTAATACCATACTGCTCACTGCAGTGGAGTGGTGGTTGGTGGTAGGATGTCACAGGCGGAGGAGATTGTGGATGCCTAGGCACGCTATTAGAAGAATTCACCTGAAACTGGCAGTTCACCAGCAAAGGCACTTCTGGCTGAACTGTCTGTGCCAGTGAGAGTTGGTTATGCGACACCCATCAAATACGATCTTCCCTGCTTTGGAATGATCTTGTAATATTAGAGCTTTGTTGTTGGGGGAAGGAAATTCTTTGAGCTAAATTCTTCCTCTGAAATATTGCAGTATTTGGTGGTAGTGGTGTGGATTGGTATTAAAGGATGCGTTTTTGCCCACCTGTAGAGAGTACTGCTATAACTAATTTCAAGATTTTCAGAATTCTGCGTTTTAGGAATTATTTTGTCTTTTTTTTTTGCATTCCTTTTTACTAAGAACATACGTAAATGGTGACTAACACTGTTGACTGACTGGGTTTTTTTAATCTTTATTAAATTACTCAGTATGGAAGATTATTCAAAGTAAAACTTTCATCTGTTGTCTCTTCTGGGAAATGACTCTTGAGGGAATATCTTAGCCTTGTCCTTAACTCTGTTTTCTAATGCTATAACCAGTGCTGAGTGTACCTATGGATATTTAATTGTCATATTGTAATAACTAGAATGTTTGTGTTAATGATCTTTTTCACTGCATAGTAGTAATTGCATTCTTTTCTGCATGTGTGGCCTTTTTCTGCTTTTTTAATTTGTGCATCTGTTAATTTTAGTAATTAGACTGAGTGGTAACATTAGATTTGAATTTGTTTTTATTTCAGGCTCATGGAACTGCTTCCCTGTAGTAAGCTCAATGAAAATGGAACCTCACACTAAATTTTAGTCATCAGTGCTCTATTTAGTGCTTAGGTTCAATTACTTCATCAATATTTCTGTGGGAAAAGTAAATTCGCGTATTGAAGAAACTACTTTTCCTTAACCCAGATGAAACATTTTCTTGTGCAGGCAAAATTAGAGCAAGATGGATGTGTAGTACAGAAATACTAGTCCTGGTGGGTTCAGGACCAAAAGTTTCACTACTGTCATGGAATTTATATCCATAGTTCTAAAGGAAACTAGATTATCATATCACATAAAATTGGCCGGCATATCTTGAGGTTTTCACTGGCAACACAGTATGAGAATTAAAGCTGTTATGATATTGTTCTGTTGTTCTACCCCCTTTTTTTGTTGCAGCATTGAAGTCACTCTTTCCTCCTCCCTTGCCCCCCAGCCTCTCATATCCCTACTTTCCTGCTTTTTGAATATAGTACTATGGTCAAGTTACCCACTAACCAAACAGGAATGGATTTATTGGATGATTCTCTGCCAAAGCAGATGTTGTGCAATATCATCAATCCTCAAAGCAGTTCTGGTATTTTGGAAGGTCTATTCTTTGGAAAGTGATGTTCAGTGATTATTATTTGTCTAAAAGCCTGTAGGATCTAGGTTTGCAGAGCTGATGTAAGTGCTTCCTCCAGGAATTCAAGGTGGGCATTAGTCATGTTCATTATTGATAAGCTTTTGTGGGGTCAACTCTTAAATTAGTGCAGGCATTAAAATGGTAGTACATTTATAGCAAGGGGGAACATCATGAGTTCTTTGATAAAGATTTATCTCAAAAAACCAGGCATCTATTTGAGAGTAACACTCAGAGCTAGGAGTCAGTGGCAGAGCTTTTGCCTTTAGGCAGTTGTCAAATAGGAAAATTCGTAGGCAAAACATCCAGCAATGTTGAATTTATGGCAGAAACCACTGTAAGTGCAAAGATTTGCAACGTGGCTGTGCATATTTATAAGTGGTGTGGATAAGGATGCAGGGTCATCCTTATCTTTGAATTTCTTCAGTTGCTTGGATTATATTCAGTCTTAACTTGTTAAACTTGTCTCTGATACTCTAGAAGACCTGTATTAACTGCAGGTGAAGTTGTAAAATAAAGGATGTGGCTCTTTAAAAGGTGGTTGTATTCACAAGTTTGTCTGCCAATAATTCTAATTTTTTTCTAAAACAGAGTTATTCTTTATAAAAGCAGTCACAGTAAATTTTCTAGTTCTATGCAATTTTCTTTCCATTCTGGTTTTCAGTGGTTATAAATAACACATGAAATGACTTTCAAGGTAGAAAGCAGGAATCCATTTTGAAATATTCTATAAAATAAAGAGTGATTTATGGTTTCATATGATTTTGGCTGAAAGCAGTCAGGCTTTGCCAGGTCATCAAAGTCCTGTCAGGACAATCTATTATTTATTGTTCGATATGCTGGGAGTGGTGTAAGTACTAAATGTTTATGTTATGTAAGTATACTGTTAGGAAAAATCACTTCCAGATAATAGTACAATTTTTAAAATATACCATGAAAAACTAAATTAAATATTATAGATGTGAATTATGAAGTTAGCATTGAAGATTGATTTAAAAAAAAATTGGAAAATGAATAATTCCTAATGGTTTTATTGTTGCAGGATATTTTTAGGATGTGCCTAAAATGTTTCTTCTGGGCTGATATTTTGGTTACATTATCTTCTGTAAGTACACAGTGTTCAGTTTACATCAGCAGCTATTACAACAAAAGCTAGAGGGAAACCAGCTGAAGATGGATTTTTTTTTTATGTCAGTGGTCATTGTGGACTAATAGGGTGGCACTGACTTGTAATGTTGATGTCTGGAAGGAGGAAATAGGCCCATCTTATTATTATCATTTGTAAATAAGTCATTACCTGTCCATGTAAATGTCAAACAAAATGAACACTGACTCACAGTGTTCTCCTCATCCCCCCTTTTATTTTATTTTTTTAGTATTCCCCAAGTGTAAACATACCTTTATCTTACTGACCTTTTTTTAACCTGACTAAAATTGAGGGGTTGTTTTCTGGCATGCCTTCAGTTCTGAATTTTTTTGTGTAGCAGAGGTGCTCTGACAGCCTTGCTGGAGGCTTGGACTCCCACTAATATCTCAGATAGGATCCTTTCCCAGATAGTGTGAAATGTCCCTCGCTGCTCTTATAAGAAAACTCATTATTTTGTGAATCTTTTGTTGTCCTCCTCAGCCTGTTAGTGTTCTTCGGGTTTTCCAGATTATATTGCTGATCTTACAAAATAAGAGACTGTAGTATTCCTGTGATCCCTACTGTGAAAAATACAGAGTAGATCATCTGCGTATCAAGGTGAAAAACTCCTTTAGAAAAAGTCTTAGCAAGGTACTTTGAAATTCTAACCTGAATCAGGAGTAATCGAAAAGACATGTTTGTCTATGCCCAGTAGAAAATGTCGTTCCACTGTTTGGAGAATGGTCGTAAAGCTGATAATTCAATCCTTCTACAAGAACTCACCACTTTGTAAGTCACTGGTGCACTGAGGTTGCACTAGAGCCAACCAAAGCATTTTGTAAGAGCCTCTGTTGGTACAGAGATAACTGTATGGAATTACTAACGTAGGAGAAGAAACTTTTTTACTTTCTAAATCTCCTTTTATCAAATGTTTAAAAATGTATAAGGAACAAGGAGAGCAAGCTATCTTCCTGCAGGGAGGCAGAAAAGCAAGTGAAAGTATTAGAAGACTTGGGTAAAAAAAAAACCCTTAATGTGTGTCTTACTATTCAGATCTTTTAATATACGTGCTTTGCTTTTTCTTTGTCTGCTGCTATTCGTTGTAAACCAAAGATTAGACTCATAGCTGTAGTATGTGCTAGAGAAGTCTACTTACAAACCCTCTTTATTCAGTATAATTTTATTTTTTTTCTTTAAGACACACAATCTTCTGGATTTTACCTGTCGTCTTCCTTAATAAGGAATGTGAATGTAAGGAATGTAAGGAATTCCTTAATATGTGATTTAAGGGAATGTACTTATATAGATAATAATTATTTATATAAAATACACAAATTTGATATTTCTTTGAAAATTACCATTCTACTGGAAGGTAGCCCTCTAATAGTGAAATGTAAAGCTGCTGTTCCTTTCCAGTTAACAGAATTCCTTGCACTGAAGTAATCTGCTTTCACCTGTAGTTCAAAAAGTGGTCTGCCAAATTGGGTACTAGTTTTTTAATCTATTACCTTGATTCAGTGTCTTAGGCATTCCATGAGCAAAATGTTTAGATACAGTAGAACTTTGCCACACAACATGACTCATCCAGTGATACAATTTTTATATAAATGTTTAATAGGCTAAGATTGTGTTGTATTCATGCTATTGTCTAGATCTCATGTACGTTCATTTTCCTGGGCTGTTATGACTTGGAGCCAAATTCAGAAAGTGCATTCTTTTACTGATTTCCACCCCCCCTCCCCCCTGCTTCAGAGAACACTGCTTGGATTGAGCATGATTTTTAGTAACAAGTTAAATTTTTATTTGGAGCATAAGTGTCTGCTTGTGTTCCTTTTCTAAATAACGTTTATTTGCACCAATTGTGAGATTCCGTGTTTTTCATTGCTATGTTCCTCTGATGGTACACAGATAACTATATGGAATTACTAATGTAGGAGAAGAAACTTGTTACTTGTGGCTCCTTCCTTGACCAGTTATGATTTCTTACTTGTCTTAGTGGGTTGTCATTTCTATGCCACTACCATATTCTGTAATGCAGACATGTTTTCTGATATTATTCTGCAATACGAGCATGTAATAAAATTAATCAAACCTATTATCAATTTTAATTAGCTAGCTTTAACTTAAAATATTATAGACAATAGGTATTTCAACTTCATTTGTGATTAAATTATAAAATGTCTTTTAAGTTCTACATATAGCAAGAACATACCATGAAGATTGTGTAGTGAGCTTCTCCAGAGTGAGCTGCTCTTCCCGTCTTAGAAGTTCGGATACAAACAAAATTTATTGCAGTTGGTCAACTGTCTGACTCCAGAAGATTGTTTTGAAATTGTCTATGTTCCAGCATTTTTAATATATTTCCCTTCAACATTTTATATTATGAAAAAGCCACTTGTGATTTATTAAGTAGATACAGTGAAGCAAATTAAACATTTAAACCTTTTCAGGATGAAGCTTGTGTAATTCAGTAAAAGCTTATTAGCTGGATGACTGGGAAATAGTTTACAGTGAACAACTCAGAAACCAAGATGCTTCCGCACATATAAAGCTGTTTAGTTTATAAATTGCTTGGGGCAGTGAATGTATCCTTTTAAAGTCACTTGAAGAGGCAGCGCATCACTATAGCATTATGTATAGCCGCTAATCAGAAGAGACACAATGTGTAAGCCTGAAATTAATTTTTGATTACACAGAGGTGAATTACAACTTTTCATTATTTTGTAAAGCTTTTAAAATCAGTTGGCTTTTAAAACTAAAGAAAAGTTCTCTAGCGTAGCAGTTATCTCTAATTTTAATTTTGCTGTGTTGAAACTAAAAGTAGAATTGGTATCTTGATAACTATATATGATGTG
Source organism: Aptenodytes forsteri (assembly GCF_000699145.1). Lineage (NCBI taxonomy): Eukaryota > Metazoa > Chordata > Aves > Sphenisciformes > Spheniscidae > Aptenodytes > Aptenodytes forsteri. The sequence goes on along the minus strand of NW_008796193.1, from coordinate 3,574,450 downwards.
TAGCTAATTCCTTTAATTCTTGCTTATTTACTTGTAAAACACATTATTCATGAAAATGAAAGTATGGCTGATTTTGCTTCATAGGGATGGTCCGAAAATTCACGTAACGGGCATTATCTTGGTCAGAGGTTGCTGGAAACAACCAGATGTAGACTTCAAGGTCAGCTTGCAGCAGCCGCATCTGTAAGATTTATTGAGATTAATCTGCCTCTTATGTGTCCAAGAAGGCTATAAGAGAGGTAGTGCTTAGACAGCTGGCAGTGAAAACTAGTGCTATCAAAAGTGGACTTCATCGTAAGATTGTCATGAACCTCGTGTTTATACTGTCTGCTTGCTAGGCTACTTTATTCTGGTGCTGCAACTGTTTCTGATGTAGTCCTGGAATCTCTTGCAGCAGTTTCCAATGCACTATGCAGGTAGCTGGGGAAACAGAAAAGTTTGTAGGACTAACTTCAGTTTCCACATGCTGAAGTGAGCCATGCCACCATGTTTGTTAGTCTAATTAGAACCAGCTTGTTACAATTTAATCTGCTTGCCCTTTTTTTTTTCCCACTATCTTTCCAACAGGATGCAAGAAGTCCAAACACAGAAGGGCAAGTACGTAGTCAGCACTCTTCCTGGACCAGTACTAGGAAGACTTAGAATTTGGTTCACTTTGACTTTGCACTTGTATTTCAATGAGGCAGTGTCATGGATTCATGCGAATGCATCACTTTCTGGATAGTTGTCAAGAAGTACCTATGAAATTCTATCTATCAGAACATGTTAGTGACCCAGACATCATGAATGAGTAAAATTCCTGATTTTATACTTATTTTTATATCTGTCTGCAGATGTAATATCCTACTTCATTGAAATTTTACATTAATGTTTCCTTGAGAAGCCCAGAGAGGCTAATTTCCCTAGTACTGCATTTGATAAATGGAGGTTAGTAAGTGGAGGAAGAAGGCAATGGCTTTAAGGAATGACGATATAGATTTCAACTGGTACTAATCAGTCCTCCTTCATGAAGGAAAATTGTTTTTCCTGGTAAGAGAAGTGAGGTGCAGGACAATTTAACATAATGCAAATATTTCATGTGTAAGCATTCTAAAGGGGGATATGAAAGGGCCAGGAAGCACAGAAAGTGTTTATACTTCTTGATAACAAGTGCTGCTATTTCTGAATTGATTCTGCTTCAAATATGAAGAACTTCTGAGTCAGCATATTAAATTGATGTAAGAATTGTATGGACTTCTTATTCCTCTACTTAAATCCTTTTTATGCTGCCAGATGTTTATGTATAACATACTGAAGTCTGGATCTGTTGCTGCTTTCTTGTGGTTGGATCATGCGATTCCTATTCAGACTTCTCATTTCCTGCTAATACCATTGGAAATCTAAAAATTGTCTGGATTTGGAGCCTTATTTGAGAAAATGTTCTTTTGCAGTAGCCCTTTTCATTTCGGATACAATAAAATGAGATGTATGCTGTGTTTCACAGTAATTAATATGCATAATAGCTTAGTAGGAAAATAGTGGTTACTATTAATTATACCAGAGGGCAGATCTCTTAATGATTCAGTAATTTGATTGCTTATTTCGATAGCAGTACAATCTTAGATTTTTTTTTTTAATAATCTAAAAGGAAACGTAGATTCTCATTTAGATCTTGCTGTTCTTTGATCCAAGTTATTGGATCCAAATCGTTACTCAACTGCCTATTGAAAAACATTAAACATCATGAGTGACACAGGTTATAGTGCTAAGTCCTTCATCCCTTAAGCTGGCAAAACAGAAGCTGACTGTTCCCCAAGAGGGATGAGTGGCAGGAAGTGTTAGAATAATCCTTCATGAGAAAGACAGCTTAGAGATACCCAGCTTTTTTTACTCATTAGGCATAAGTGAAACTTCAGATTCAATATTAGGGATATAGCCTTTCCCCTGCAATCACTTGAATTCTGTAATAAATCATTATCTTCAAACCAAACTGCGAGCAAGAAGTTTTGGAGTCTGCTCTGCCCTGTAGCTAGGGTCTGAACGCATTTCAAAATTTGAATATAATCCAGCTTAAAGTTTTTGACAACTCAAAGTTCAGAAAAGGAAACTGTTTCCAAATAGGAACAATTTTTAAAAAGAATATATTTCTGTTATTGAATCATCTGAAGATTATTTTATATTTATATTATATTTATAATCTGCATAATATTTTGCACAACTATGTGAGCGTCCTGTAGGAGATAGTTCAGCTTCACGTGCTATCGTTAAATAAATCTCTACTCTTTCTCTAAGGAGGCTTTTCCAAGTTAGTTATTTTTTTCTTAGGTAGAGAGGGGCTATCTATAACTATATTATAATGATCTGTTTACCAGCGCCTTCTTTCTTGCAAAAGGCTTTTGTAAAGTAACCATCATGCAGTCCAGATCACATGTAGGAGTAACTTGCATTTGACAAAGCTACCTATTTTCCGTGTGGTTTTATTTCTGTTGGAGAAGAGAATTCAGAAACTGGTGCCAAGGCACAGTCTTATTTCTTTGGTTTACTGAGGTTTTGTCACGTAAGAATAAATGGTGTCTTGCTCCATCAAGTTCTTCTAAGAGCCTCTCCAAAAGCTAAAATGCATGGGCCTTGCCTTTCTTACACTTTCTCATTCTGTTGCCAGTGGGTACTCGGGGGGCCACAGTATCTTGGAAGCAGAGGGTTGGTGAAGAAAATTGATGCCAGCTTTCAAGAGCGAGGAAGCTAATTCAGGGAACAATTTCATCCAAGGTTAATGGAAGAACAGACCTCCAACGCGGCATCAATTGGATCAAGCTTAAAGCAATCAGTTATGCCCTAGTAGCTATAACTCCAGTCCGGGTCAGCCAGGCAGCACTGGTGATGTTTTACAACACTTTCTCAGTGGCTTTTATCAATAAGGAAGGAGAAACAATTTTCTCAATTCCATTTCCAGAGTAATATTCTCTGTGCCCAAATGAGGGAAGGAAAACCTTTTTCAGGAACTACAAACAAAATAGTAGTTGTGGATTCTATTCCAGATAGTTTATAGACAGAGAGAAATGAAACATATAAACACTTTCAGAGGACAGCTGAATGTGGAGTTGCTTTCACGTAACAAGGCTGTGCGCATCCAGGATCTTGTGAAAGTCCTGAAGTGCATGCTGCAGTTACATATTTTCTCCTTGTCTCTCTATTCAGAATGGTCTGTGTTCTGAGTTCTTACTTCAAAAAATTCAACTCTAAAGACTATTGGCCTTTCTAGGCTGTGAAACAAGTGTCCCAGGAACTGATGCAATTGTTCATCCCTCTTTCTACCCCAGAGGTTAATTCCATGGTAAGTCTTCACTTGCTGTGGAAAGTCAGCAATGCAAAACTATGGTAACTTTTTCTGTTTTATCAATTCAGAAAGGGATTTTCTTTTTTTAATCTATCAAAATAGTAAGTGTTAAAACCAGAAAATTTGCAGGGAAGTTGTAGCTATTTTCCTGGAAAATTTGTCATGCCTGTCTTAAACCCCCTTCCTTGTATTGACGTGAACATATTTACTTTTGGACTGTCAACACCACCATGGAACTGGTCTGCTGAAAACTGACCATCTACTTCATGTGGAAGGAGGTCAGGAATGGCTGAAGATAAAGGTAGAGAGGTTGAACCTCCTTATTTTGATGGTTGTGTTTGCCTTTGCTGGCTTAAAGAGCTCATGAAACTATGGTCTCGTGTATTGTAAGTCCCGCTAGGTGTTTTCTAAGCTGCATTTCTAATAAAGATTAGCTCAACAATTTAAAATTATTTGTTCCTGTCTCTGTCAGTGCTAAATTGTACTTGATATTCTATTAAAGTCTAACAGCTTCTTACTCTAGGTAGGTGAAAACTGGTACCTTACAAGTAGTAAATAGTTGTCCAGTAACCTTTAACATACTGCATTATGTGTTTTAAATGAATCATCAGATTCACAACATGCTGACCTTTTATTCTTTTGCGAAGGCAGTATTCTCTCTGAAGAAATAGACAACTGCAGGCCTGAAATTCCCATGAAGATGATATTTGGCATGAAGCTAGCCAAAGAAGTTTGTGCTCTACCACACCTGCTTTTTCCACTTTCAGTTCTGTCTCGCTTCAGTTGTACTAGTACAGCTGCTTCTGGCGCTGTGCTGTAAATCAGATCAGTGAAACACTCCTTTCACTTTGTTTAATCTCATCCCTTAATTGAATATGTAGCCTAAGTGTCTCCTAATACCAGTCCCTTAGAATTTTAATTGCTTTTGCTGAATTCCCTGCTAAACCAGCCAATAGATCATTTAAAAAGAGATTTCAGCAAAGCTAGTGCCATGCAGCCTTTTAGATAGCAAGCTATACTTCTCTGAATCTAGTCAGAAATCCAAGTCATCTAACTGTGCATGTAAAAATCTGGTGAGTAGGAGTAGAAGCTAGAGAACAGCCTAGATTGTTTATTAAACCTCCAATTGGTATCATGCGCCATTCCAAGCAGGTATTGCTGGTAGAGAATTATCACTAGCCTTTTTTTTTTTCCTACTACGTATCTTTTCTAAATATAATGAGAACATACTGATTTGACAGAGCATAATTGGATGACGTGGGAGCTTTTAATAGGGATACCACTTTAAGGACAACCATCTCAGATTCATTCTGTCCCTAACGCTACTCTTAAATGTGAAGTGAAAGTACACCTGCATTGTCAGTTTAGCTTTTCTGTTTACACTCAGGTCTTGGTCTGCATGGAGAATACTGAGTGTGCTCCCGGGCACTCTTTTGGAGCAAACTAATTAGTTCAATCAGAAACAAAGTCCAAATACAGTTCTGAGACCTGTTCACGCTAGAGATGTTTGCCAACAGATGATGTGGAGGAGACAGCACTGTGCAGGACTCTCTCTGCCATACATAATTGTTTGATGCCATCCCAACAGGTTTATACCCTCACACTTTCCGATGCATCCTTGGACAATATACCAGGGCATGCAGCATTTACCATAAATTTCTTAATTTTAAAACACCGTTTTAATGGGTTGTTACACAGTCTTCACATTATGTCAGACACTTTGAAGTGAACAAAAATACACAAAAACGCCCTCAGATAATACCTGTCTGTATCAGGAGGGATACAGTCACAAAGCATCCCATTAAAATGTGGGTATCGTTGTGCTGGCTAATGCTCAATCTGTTTATGATAACAAGATGTCTAGAGAAGACACTGGTGACAAGCTGTAACTCAGAGGTAGTAGTGTTTGCAAGTGACATGTGCCATGCAACTGTTAAAAAAAAAAAAAAAAAGTTGCATTCAAGAGGGTCATAGGAAAATGTTAATGAACACAGAATAGTGTTTATTATTTTAGTAGCATGAGAGTATTAAAAATTTCAGTGACTTGCATTGTAAACTTTCTTTTGTTTGAATTGCCTGTTTCTGACCAAGTTCTAACTTTGTTTCATTTTTTAATATATCTTAGCATACTAAGTTCTAAAAATTGCATGTGTCCTTTCAGGTTTGCCTGAATCTATTATTGCAGCGGCATGTGCCAGAAGTGGCCAGAGAGTTCTTCATGTTGATTCGTAAGTCATGCCAATAATTTTCCTTTTTAAGAGTTAATCTGGCTAGAAGCATATCTGTGTCTATGTCAGTGAGCCCTTCAGGACTTGGGGTTTGTGTTCATCTGGCATCAACTAATCTTATGCTTGTCTCTCTTATTTTTGGGGTGTTATTTCCATCAATAGAACAGGCAATTTTTGCATGCTAGCTCAGTAACTTGGAACATAAGTGATGTGGCCAAGGATGCTGTTGATGGCTCCTTCTTTCGTACAGACAGGAATGGTTACAGATTTAGTGCCCTTCATTATCAGTCTTGGCAGTAATTATCCCATTCTGGTTTTGTGAGAGTTTTTACCTGAGCCATTATCACTTAATGACAAAATGTTTTACTAGTATCTCATTTGTATCAGTTCTCAATGCCTAGAGCAGTTAATACAAGTATTTTTGCATTTTAATTGTTACCAGAATGAAGACAAGTGAAATCTGGCTGATAAGGCAGGAGATGAACACGGCACTCTGTTTGCTGTCTTCACTCTATCCCATGGTACATCAGTTTGTAAGAAGAGTACAGAATACCACTGAAATCCGTTGATTCAAAAAGTACTTCTGTTGCACTTTGAAATAGAAGGATTTGCTGAAGCACTTGGAGTAGCATATTTCATTGCATCCTTTTAAGAGATTAAGGTTTCATTTTACTTCTCTTTACCAATTAGCCAAAGTTAATTTTTTTTTTAAACTGTGTAACTATACACTATGGTGCACACTGTTTTTTAGAAAAAATTTCGATCTTTGAACGTTGGCTTATTTGAGCTCTAGTTTCTGAGGCAAGCTTGAGATCAAATGCTGAAGCCTCAGCTGACCAAGACAAACTTTTAAAATACCCCTTTCTCCCATCTACCAGTTTAAAACTCTAGATGATCGGTCATTACTAAGCAGCTTTTGAGGCTGCTTTACTGTCTGTGTTTTTCTAGAAGATAACAAATGGAATGTATTTAATGAGATTTCTGTGCTTAGACACCTGCACTGTGCCTGTTGTAGTTCATTACGTGAGATCAAGGTATGATTATACAGATTTTTTTTCTGTTTTTTTTTTTTTTGGCAGCACTGCCACTGATGTTGATTGTAGCTGGCTCCCGTCCCCTTGCTACTTTTTCAGTCCCATTGTTAGTGCAGTTATGCAATTTGCTGGGCTAATACGGTTTTGGGAGAGGGTCATAAGCAGGAAGCAAGGACCACCTAAGCAGCACTGCTGCTGCTGAATGTTGTCACAGCCTAAAATGCATAATAATTTTCTAAGGTTAAACAAATTTCTGCAGTTCAGCTGTGGTAAATATTTGTGCATGCAACCAAAGTGGATAATTTGGTAAAATTTGACCTGAAGTGAGGGGGAAAAAAAAATCTTACATGTTTTTACTAACCAGTAAAAGTCTACGTGGAGATAGTTTCAGGCAACCTGTTACCTCTTCTCTAGCTGATACCTGCTGAATTTCAGCAGAGAAGTGTGACAGGTGGTTTTGAAGTGGTGGTAGCAGCAAGAGTGCTGTGGGCTTCAATGCTTGGATTGTTAGTACTCATTCACCAAAAATAACAAGGTTGGCATAGTGTTTAATTTTTACATCATGTTTTTGAGTTCTTGCCTTTCTATGAAAATTCTTGTGATATGCACCTGTGTGTCCAGCACCTAGGTTTAGAGACTTTTCCCAGAGGCAGTATACGTGTTTTCAGTTTTTCTTGTGTCTTGTACCAAGAGCTTAAAAAAGATGTGCTTTCTGCTGTTCATTTTCTCTGAACATCATCGGTTCAAGATTAAACTGCTGTAATCTCTTTTGCCTACAGCCCTTCAAAGGACCCATTCATTTTTCAAACATCTATTTCTATTTTGAAATACCCAATTTCAAAATTTGCAAGACTAGCTCACTGACTTGGTTGCATGAAATATGATTTGCAATTGCTCAGTTTGCTGTTGTGCTGCCCACAAAGTCTCTGGCTTCCTGTCTTGGACTGGAGTGAGCACAGGTGATGCACTTCAGAGTCAGCAGTTTTTATCAAGAGGAGGGTGTTTGGATTAAGAACTCATCTCAATGGATCTTCAGGCACTATAGACTACTCTCAGAACCTATGAGCTAATATTCTAGTATTTTACATCACAATGCGATAGTACACAGCAAAGCAGTACTTGATGCTCCGTATTAATGTAACTAATGGTTCAGTTCAAACAAAGACAGCTCTTAAGATTGTAGTAATTTTAAAGAAATAGGCAACTACATAGTAGTGAAATACTGGAAAATGCAGTAGGTCTTCTGCCATAGTGGCGAAAAGAATGCTTAGACGCAGGTCAAGCAGATCTTACTGAAGTTACTATAAAGACCTCATGCATAATGTGTAAAGGTATGTTAATTTCAAACATTTTGGTACAGTAATTCTTAAATTGGCTATTAGATTGCCAACCAAAACATTAAAAACCTTATTTTAGAGTAAGCAGATATAGAATGAATAAAATAGTTATGTTTGGATTTTAAGCTTAATGCATATATTACCGGTAGACTACTTAGATTTTGTTAAATGAACCACTTCTGTTATTTCGATTTTTCATATTCATTGGCTATCAAAGTCTGTAATAATAGTTAGCCACTGGAACTTCAATTTCTTTTATCCATGCCTATTTTTAGCTATGATGAAGAGCCTTTCAGAAAACTCACAGAAGCAGGCAATTAGAACTGTGGAATACAGATTTTGTTTATTACTGTTTTCACTTAAATATGCTCATTTACATTCACAGATGCTTTTGTTTTTATGATGAAAATGAAGGCTTCCACATTTGATTCCTTTCTCCTGCGGAGTTATCTTCCAACTCTAGTGCAGGCTAAGGTCAGGGGAAGGTGTTCTTAAGCAGGGTGTTCTTCACTCATACTAATAGTTGCCATTTTAATGGGCGGTGTGCTCACTGAATCATGGTCTAGAATCCATATCTTGGCAAAAAAAATAGAAATGTTTATACTGTACAACCCCTTCCCCATAAATAGGGAAGCGTTTCAAGCCATCTGCTTTTTGTGTTTAAGTTAGTACTCTTGCAAAAAAAAGCCTACCAAAACCAACAGGAAAACCCCCACCCTGATGCCATTTGAATTTTAAGTGAAAAGTTAAGTCTTACAAAGCTTGCCAGATTCATCTGAATTAAAACATTTTAATTTTACCTACTATATGTCTAGTTTAATATACTCATTCCTAGATGAGTTTTCAAATTTCATTTTACTGAGGTAACAGTGTAATTGAAAATTCATCAACAAAAAAAATCTGTTAATATTCAGAATATCACTTTTTAACAATATATGTTGTTCCCTTCTTGAAGGATCACGAGCTTAAATTTTTTTCAGAGTATAAGAAAATAAGATTTGGTGTTACTGAAATACTTGTTTGTATTAGGTGTGCTACTTTGATTAATCTTTTGTTCTCTATGAAGGTCTGAGTTAAGTTAGGCACAAGGTATAGAAAACGTATATGGATAAAGTCTTTGTTTATAGTTTGCTTGTACTCATTACCTTGTGTACATCTTTTTATTACTTTTAATCTCCAGCCATGTTTGCATTTATCATAATATACTGCATAGGTGATTACGGAAGATAGTTTTGAAGTGGCCTATTATAAAATACTAAGTTCTAAGTTTGATTTATAAACACTGTCCAAGCATTGCCATCAACAGTAGCTAATCTTATTCAAAATAGTCACTTCACTGCAGTGTTGCCATAAATTTCTGTAGACGGATTTTAAACTAAAGTTAGCTTCTGCCAAATAGTAATTGAAGGAGCTCTATTTCTCTGTGCCAGCTATCTGTCTCAATAAACATAAAATCCGTGGTTCTTTTCAGAGAGCTACATTTACTGTAGATATTAATGAGCTGTTGACATGTGAAATTTCAAGGATATTTGTTAAGTGATTTAGAAAAGTAATTTGCAATTTAAAATGTGGAGATTGGCACTTAGTTTAAACTTGGAAGTTGCTGAAGAAAGGTAGATCAAGACTAAAAGTTGATTACTTGACTATACTTCCCATACTAATTGTTCATATGCATAGGACTTTCTCTTGATGGCTTGCTATGTTTTCTACTTTTGGTCCTTTGCTTATTTTTGTAATTATATATCTATATAGTTATGTACTAGTTTGGTTACTGAGGATGGGGCAATTAGAGGTGAGGTATGTTTAGCTACATTTTGTATTTGATTTTCAGCATCTAGACTATAGCATTTGTAGACTATAGTTTTATTGTCTACATCCTTCCTTGTTGACTTATTTATCTTTCCATATAGAGTTTAATTCAAAGGCAAAGGGGTGTCAAGATGCAGGATTTTAACTCTTTCGTGCCCAGTTTGCTCTGTCTAATTCTCATGTCTTGCTTCTTCACACCCGTTATCTTTCTTATTTTTTGACCTTACTTTGCCTGTTTGAGCGTTCCTTGTGTCCAAAATTCTGTTTCATCTCAGCGTCCAAAAGTATACTGGGCGCTCTCCCTGTACCCACGCCCAACATACCTGGTTTTGTAGTTTGTTCCACTTCCTAGACAGTCTGTCTCACTTTTTTCAGAACTTGTAAAAGATATAATGTAATACAACCCGTGTCTTCATATAGCCTTCTTTTTGATCTTTAACTTCTGTAAAGTGAGGAGGCTGTGTAAGTACAGCAACCAGAGAGGGAGAAGGTTGCTTCTCAAAGCAGGTCAATTTCTTGCAAGAAAAATAGAGGAATTATTTAACTTTCGGTAGGGAAACTTAGGCAAAAATTCTTAATTCTGGTATCTTCTGACCTTTTTTGAAAAAGTTGGGTTTATTTTTATTTTGGTTTAGGATATGATCTCATAGCAAAAGTATTAGAGAGTAAAACATGGTCTCAGCTGGTCCATGATAATTACCTTTGTTCATGTTCATATCCCAGGATATAATGTAATGTAGTACAAGTGACTGTCACCATCACCCCTTTATTGAGCTGAAGGATCTCAAGAGCTGCTTGGGTTAAACCCTTCCTCTTGGAAGGCAAGGAAGCTTAGTCCACTTTTCATGCTCCAAAACACAATTACTATGCCAGAATGGGAATTTTTAATACATGTGACTGTGTACTTAATAGGTAGCACATGAGACTTTATGGCTTTGAAACATAAGTCATTTTGTGTTCAGATCCTTAAAATCGATGTGGCAGTAACTTCCTTTGCAAAAGACAGCTACTCTGATGGTTCGAGACTTCTTTCTGAAAGATCAAATGCAGGACACACACATACAGGCAGCTCTTGGGAGCAATCATGAGGCGTCAGCAGCTTTTCTTCAGACATTGCCAGCTTTGACTGTTATACCATGGCTGTTATGACATGGCATTGAGAAGGGCAATCTTCTTACCAGGCATAGTCCATGAAATACTTTTTCTGTTCTTACTTGTTTTACTTGCATATCTTGTGCTTTCAAAAGTGTTCAGTTTCTCAAATTGCCGTCTGTCTTCAAAAGGACGTTAAATATTCTCTTGGTTCGGATTCCAAGAATGTTAATTAGTTGGAAACAATTTGCAATTTCAGTGTTCTGGACTGGGATTTGCTAATTCTTTTGAAGTATTTGAAGAAAAAATGGTGTTAGTAACTGAGAAAAAAAAATCACAAACTAATGTAGGAGAAGAGAGAATTAAGCTTTTTGCAGAGGTAAAACTATACTTGAGCTACATTTCCAAAACTTTGCAAAAATGGCTTCAGCAGTTCTGCCATTAGCTCTGAACTACAGATTTGAAATTTGAAAAATGTGAACAAAAAGCAGCAGTACTTTAATTCATATGAAAATCCAGGCAATACAGGAGAATTTTTGAGCAAATATAATCTAGGAAATAATGTATGATCAAAAAAGAAAACACCTGTGCTCTAACTTGGTAGAAAAATTAATTTCTAACTCTGCTGTTACACCTTTGAAATGTTTCATGTTCTTACTTAGAGGATAATTGAATCATAACCCTAAAAAAGGGAGAGAATATCCATCTTTGTAGTTTGCTAATATAGCAAGGGAAGAGAGGAGCTTAGTCCTTGAGATTTTGGGACAATATTTTAGCTGTAATTAGGCTTTGATCTTGACCATTACTTTAAGGAATTCCTCGGTTCATCTTCAGGGCAATTATAACAAAAGTACTTGGTTACAAAGGACTCATAATTGTAAAACCATTAGTCAGATCTTTTCAGAATTCCTCGTCAAGATTTTTACTAAAAACTTTGCTCATTATATCAGTAATCATGTCTGGTCTACCTTCTTTCTGTAGTGTTTTCAGATGAAAAAATGAGGCAATCCTGATTCATCATGTAATGCAGAGTAAACTAATTAAAATTCCAGAGGAAAAAAAAATCTGGAAGTTGATGCTTCAAGAGAAGATTAATATTTGAGGTGGTATAGCATAACTTGGGAACAGTGCTCAGACACCAGAGGAAAGGAAGGACAGCTGCGATTCATCTCCCATTTGAGAAAGGCCATACCGTCGTCTTAAAACTGATTGAGCTTCAGAACAGCATTATAGAGTGCTTTGTTGAAAAGATTGATTCACATCAATGGTGGTTAAAAAGAAAAGCAATTTCAAAGGAAAACCCACCTGATGAACGGAGGAATGTTTACATCGAAGATGTCTGACAGCTCACAAATAAACTTTTGTAACTTTCTGTGAAAATAACATTGATTTTTCTTACTGAAAGCTTTAATTTTAAATATTCTAAATATGCATGAATTTATGTTGGTATAGAGTCAAGAAACCCAGTCCTAAATTTAGGCAGGTGTTTTCTGCGCTTTCTGTGATCAATGGCCTTGCTTGCTCCAACAGCCAGATTGTATTCCATATTCAAGGAAACTTGCAACTAAAGCAGCAGATTCCCTTAAAAATAAATCTTCATGGCTGTGTTTTTTGGAAATCCCAGAAGTGCCAGCTAATATATGGATACTGAATTTTTATTCAGTGGAATCTTAAGAAGCAGCAAGAAATAAACCTTCACCATTGACAGCTAAAACAAAGGTGGAGATTATCATTGTATGCAACTATCAGTTACTGTTTTACAGATTGAAATCTGGTAGAATCAGGCATTTAATATATTTAATCCTCACTGCTTTGTATTCTATGTGATACCAAATAGCAGTACTTTTTAAGCCTCACCCATGTCATTCACATAATGAAGTAAGTATGAACTCCTTTTTATAGATGATTGGAGTTTCTGGTTGGTAACAGATCTGCAGATGGAGCTCTTCTGCTTAGAGTAACCAAATTGCAGGGTAGACTACATGCGTTCTCTTAAAGTATAGACCCAGTCCTCCCAGTTCGTGGCTTTAAACACCATGTTCTGTTGTTGAAGCCACCTTTATTCCGTGAATGCTGGATTTTGTTGTCTTGGCAAAAGATGTCCTGTTTATGTTCTTCATTGTTGCCTCGCAGTAGCTGAAAGACTTTTTTAGGTCAGTTTCTAGTCAGGAGCAATTAGGCATTGTTTAGCGGACATCTGCCCTTCATATGCTAAGTAAGCAACATGGTATAGAGCATCACCCTCTGGTACTGTAAAGGGGCTGACACTCTTAATGAAGTCTTTGTCACTGCAGATAAGCCTTGTCAAAAACAGCCCATCTTAAACTCTAGAATCAAACCTGAATTTAATTTTTCATTTTTATCACACTTATCTCTACAATTTAAAAGTGCAGGAGGTTATGATAAGATTTTAAGTTCATTTGATGTAGCAGTCTTCACATTATTCTGAAAAATGCAAAACCCATCTTCCTTCCTAAATGTTTTTTGTTGTTAGTGTATGCAATAACATTAGATATCCATTCAGGAGGGTATTTTTGGTATCTTTCATGCTTCTGAAGTGCCAGCATACAGTGCCAGAAAACAGAGTTAAATCCTGAAATGACTTTTTTATTTTGCAAGAACTAGTGATTTTTTAAAATGTAATTGCTCTATTCCTATCAGAGTTGTTAAACATTTAAGATGTGGTATGCATGATAACAAAAGCTAAGTAATCCAACTGATGTTTAGAGAAATATTGATAGAAAAATTTTAAAAAGGGAGAGCAGAGACTTTCTTTGATTAACAGCAGAACTATTAATTTTCTGTGATTTAAAAAAAGTAAATAATATTTTTCAAGAAAGAAGGTGGTAAATATAAACTGAAAAGTACTCAGGGAGGTATGATCGTTTTGTACAAATCAGTTCCTTTGGCTCCACCTACAGTATATGCAGTTTAATAAGAATTTTGCCAGAGCATCTTAACAGTCTATAATAAGCATAATCTGTTCTGTAAGCAGTAGGTAAATAATGGAGTGAACTTTCCTTTATTGGACATAATGTATGAGAGAGATGTGGTTTCTACTGTCTGGACCCAATTTGAGTTTACGTAACCCTCCTTTGCATAGCCACCTCATGAAGCACTGTGAGTTTAGAAGTGGCATGCAGTGCAATTATGTTAACTTCCAAATCAGCTTCAATCAGAAGCAGTATAGCTGTGCTCATGTGACAAAGCTATTAGGTCCTGCCAGAACCTGAAACTCTGGTGTGTGGTATGGATGCAAAAAACCTGAACTGGCTTTTCTGAGAACTCCATTGAAACTGGCAGACTTGTTGGCTTGGCTCCACACTAAGTAAAGATGTTTGTAGTGATGTACATGCTTGAGTTAGAGGTGTAGAGTCAGTCTTGGCCAAGAAGCAGTATTATCTATATTTTCCTTTTACTCATAGCACCCCATGTGCTTTTCTCAGCATCATTCATTTCACCCTCCAAATAATTTGATTTTGGACTATAGTCTGTTTGGTCAGAGATGCATACAAATGAGTAAAAATGGAAATTTTGCATCTCATTAAGACTTGTGAAATGTTATATTGTAAGAGTTGTGACATAGTATATATTTTTATATTCTGCATCTGTAAAATCTGTCATGGAAAATATTTTGAATGTCTCAAACTTGGTTGTTTTTTCTTTAAACCTGAAAAAGCTATGTTTTATCTGCCCATCAAGTTTCACTGTTGTTTTTTATTTGCAGGAGAAATTACTATGGTGGAAACTGGGCCAGCTTTAGTTTTTCAGGATTATTGTCCTGGATTAAAGAAAATCAGGTAAAAATTTCCCAAATGACTTCTTTGAATGTTCTTTAATGTTAAAGCTTGGTGCTTTGCATAATTTGTTACAAGACAAATTATCATAATGCTTTTTCTTTTTGGTATTTTGACAGATCAAAGAGGTTTCTACTTTCCAACTTTACTGGTTAAGACTTAACCGTCTGGCCTAGCATTCCAAGATTCTGATATGCCTTGTTTATTAATATTAATAATCTGAGACCAAACAGTCTAGTGCTCAGTCATACTTTTTGGGTTCTTGAATTTATGTAGAAGCCACTACACTATTGTTTAGTTTCCTTTCCCAGCACCTTCTGTAAATGATAATCTGGTCTTTTCCATTTCCTGTTTGATTATTCTCCACTCTCTCATGTTTCAGTCCCTTTTGTTTTTCTTCTGTGCTTTCAGCTGATTCTTCTTAACTGTGAGAAAGGTAGTTATTGGATCCTTCCATTGAGTTGTCTTGTTACCAGGAGAAAAAGATTAACGTTGATACTGTATTTTTCAATGACCAAAGTTTATCTAATTCATGACAGTCCACTAGAAATCTTCTGAAGAGGATATTTATTTAGGAGATTGAGCACTTGGACTGTATTAGTGAATGGATGTTCGTATTATTTACTGAAGCGTTATGAGCCTGTTGGTCCGTAGAAGATGTAACTTTTTCAGTTCATGCCTATTTATTACATAGTGCTACCTTCTGGCGTAATCAGTGGAGTTGCTCAATGTCAGAACTTAATATTCTCAGGGTTCTGTTATATGATGTAGAGATTCCAGTGTGGACAGATTAGTATAATGCCCAAATCACTGTATTTTTTCATATGGTATCCATTCAAAGAGTTTTGTCACAAAATTTGGAACTAACCTGGCTGTAGCAAACCTGTCTTTTAGTAGATTATATTCAAAGTTATATTCAACTCTCTACTAAAACTTGTATTTCATTTAACATTCCATTTTCAGATTACTAGAGCTACTAATGTAGTGCAAGTGTTGGCATGCTGTAATAAAGTAACCAGCTCTATTTTAACGCAAAAAATCTGAATAGAAAAAACATTAAGACAGTTAAGATGAGTCTTTCTGTCTTTCTGTCTTTCTGTCTTTCTGTCTTTCTGTCTTTCTGTCTTTCTCTTTCTGTCTTTCTGTCTTTCTGTCTTTCATATAAGATGGTACAACAATTTATTTGGGACTATAGATATTTATAGTTCAAGAGCAGCTAGCACGGTACAAAGTGTAATTTTAGAATTGTTCTTTGTAAGCAAAAGACAGATACCAGTGATGAATGTGAAGACTGGAGAAAACTGATCCTTGAGAATGAAGAAGTTATTTCTCTTAGCAAGAAGGATAAAACTATTCAACATGTGGAAGATTTCTGTTTTGGCGAGTAAGTATAAATATTGAAATATGCAAATAACTTTGTATGCCCAGAGGTAAATAATCATACTGTGCTTTTGGCTTCAAGCATTTCACCACACTACCATATTGCATGTTGTCTCAAAAAGTAACCATGAGCTCTAAAACGTTCTTAATGTCCTTCTGATTTTGTTGAAATCACTTGCACTTCATTGAAGCTAACTGATCCTTCTTAAACGACCTTGTCTGGATGCAATATAATTTGTTGGCCGGCTTTGTGAGTTGGTAATTTACTTCTGAATAGAAAACAGGAGTGTTGTGTTTGTAGGTATTATTAGTAGTAGGTAGTTATGCACTACCATCTATTAAATTTTTCCATTCTTAATTTGGCTGAAAGCTGCTATTCTCATAGTAAAAAGTTAAACTCATAAGTACACAAGAATAGGAACACAAATGGACAGTAGTACTGTAACTATAAAATAATTGTGGTCATTTTTATATTCAGTGGATTTAATTTACTCATTAAACAGTGCTTACCCATGATGCTTTAGAAGGAATTGTGTGGTCAAAAGGCTCCTGGTAATATACTAACAGTTAGCCTTTTAGGGCAGTCACCTTCTTTCTGTTTTTGAAGTAGGGTAACTCAGCTCTTACTTTACATACAACATGCAAAAAATACATGCTTAGTTTGAAATACACAAATTTACTTTTGTGAATAGTTGTTGCATAAGCACGTGAAGAATAGTATACCATCTTAGGACTGAGTATGTGGTAAATATCTTTTCGTTAGGTATTTGTAGAGGTACATCTGCATTAGCAGAAGTTAAGAATACAAATTTCATTTTTTGTTTAGGTTTTTAAATGGAAGTATGATACTTTGTTATATGTAAGTCATGCAGAAGGTAAGCTTTTCACAATGTCATGTTACTGAAAATCAAGGAACATCTAAAAGTAACCTTGTGAAGCAGTAATGTTGAATATCGCGTAAGCATAGTAATAATGAATGGAAATTGTATGGGCCTCAATTGAAAACTGAACTATTTCTTTGTATTTATTTATAATTTTTATCTTTTGGATTTTGCACTGAACTGAATGCTGTTCTGAATTCCTGAAAGGTTCTTTGGGATAGTTGTGTAAGTTTAACCTTGAACCCCTTAGACAATATCATAGGTAGCTGAATGAAACATTGACAAATATTCATATAGAAATATGTATTTCTTTCTGTAAACATCATAGGTAGGGAAAAAAAAGGTGTGAATTATGTAGTACAATCTGAAGGTCACAGCCTCAGAATATTCCATATTGCATTCCAGTATTCTATATTGCACAGTAATGGCTGCTTGACTGTTGCAGATAAAAAATGTTATGCTTGTTTTAAAGCAGTATCACTTGAATATTGTAATTGTAATCCTGTTGCCATATAAATATTGTTCCTGTTGCTAAATAAATATTGTTCAGAACCAGTATTAAATCAGATTAAAGGTTTCATAGTCTCTTAACTTTGTGTATGGTTTTCCAAAGAAGATGTGATATTGACTGATGGCCGGCTCAAAAATGAGTCCCCTAGCACAAAGTTTTCACACTTTCTAGAAGTGAGCGTTATACTTGAGTCAGGACAAAACAGAAGATTCTACTTTTAAGCATTCAACTTAGCCTGGCAGTGCAAAGCTGCCTCTCAATTATCACCAAAGAAACTCAAAAACCCAGAAGGCAGAATGGTAAGATTAATAAACCTAGCAAAGAAAAAAATTTCCAAAATAACTTAAAACTTTCTGAGAGAGTCAGTTATTGTGTTTCGGACGATTTACTCGTTCTGGCTAGATTCTGTTATTTTTACTTAACTTTTATAACTCCTATGAAGTAACCATTAAACATTTATTTTGAAAGAATAAACAGCTGGGTAGCAGTATAATATACACGGTGCAAATCTGAAATGAATGGCTTAGAACAAAGTGCATCCATCAAAGGAAAAGAATACTGTGTCTACAACAAGCTGTATTGAAAAAAGGCAAATGGCTGAAAAATAAATAGTGAACACCTGTGCTGAATAAATTAACCAGCTGGTTGGCAATTTTTCATTTGACCTATCTGAAGGGGTTGCTGTTACAAGGCATTAATAAGACACATTCATTTTAAGATATTCCTTTGTTAGTACCATTAATTGATGAATGGTGGAAGATAATATTCTAAATTTACACAACAATTTGTCTGCAGATGTATTATTTTTTTCTGAATTAGGAGAAGAATTGTCTGTACAAAAGTTCAATTTGAGTGATTTTTATAGACAGTTCTTACATTATTCAGGGATATTTGTTCCTATAGGAAGGATGTCATGAATTTAGATTATGTACAGTTTTTAGACTTTCATTATAAAATGTGTAGAGCTGCAAATCATGCAGATTTATGTATTCATTAATGGGAATTGAATAGAGCTTTAAAATACGTAAATATAACATTTCTGTTACACTGCTTTTTCAGAGTGATATAGAAAAAAGCCAACTTATTGTGAATCCAAATGTTATTTTGATTTTAAAAGTAATAGTCAAGTATGTTTAAAATGAGATTGACCTGTACATTGAGCTTGGGAGAAGGCAGAAAGAAAAATTTCCTCTGAATTTTTGTGTTATAAAAAGCTTTAGGATGGGTTAAGTAAAAGCTTTGTTCTTAGTTATTGCATTAATCGCAAGAGCTTTTGCAGTTTCCACAAACATGTTCCAAATTCTTAAAAAAACCCCAAAATCCAAACAGAACCCCAAAATTTAATTTTCATTTTGTTTTTTAGTAGAGATTACTTTTTTAAAAAACATTTGACAAAGTACTTATCTTTCTTTGATATTTTATACTTTTTTAATGCTTGCAATATGAAGCAGAAAGATGTAATTAATGTACAGAAACAGACTTCTTTCATTAGTGCTTCCTTATAGCAGTTCACGTATTTCCCAGGGCAATGTTTTACCCTGTTCATGAATAAGTGCTTCCTGGTGGCTGTGCACAAGCTGAGAGACTTATGCCAAACTCTTATTTTCATGAGCCTGTGTGAGCTCCTTGAGTTCACAAGTGAGGAGCAACTTTTAAAGGGTAGAGGGTTTTTGTTCCCTCTTTTAACAGAAATCCTGGCCCCTGCTTCCATCTGTAAGGCTACAGATGTGCGAGGGAGCATTTTTATATGTATACTGAATAATTCCTTACTGTTCAGTGAATTTTAGCCATCCTGTTAGTTATTGAAATTTTGTACTGTACGTTTGCAGGTCACCTTTAAAATCATAGTTCATTAGTTTTCAGCCAAGATTAAACTGTTTATTCAGTGCATTAATGGCTTGTGGTATAAAGATAAAAAGATAGTTTGAAATTATTGCTGAACTCCTTTCACTTACAATGACATTGATTTGATTCATCTCAGCTGGTAGTATAAACTAAAATTCTAAGTTCAAAAGTACTAGTTTCTAAGGTAGATGTCATTGAAGTTCAAGATAAAAAGAGTAGATGAGATTAAAAGTGGAGGTCTGCTTTATAAGAGGAATTTTAAAGAATTGTGTTGCGAAAAGGAAATGGACTGTACAGAGTAAATGTTGTGTGGTAATGTCCCTCCTTTTGACTGGCTGCCTTCATGTACTATGCACAAATTTGTAACACTTGCATAAAAATAACGTTGTTATATGAGGGAACTTTGTTCTGTATAGCTGTTACTTGAACAACTAATTAGAATGCAAAGTCAGAGTTGAAAAAGTAATCTGAAAGTTTTACTTAAACTCGGGTCAAAATTGCTTGCATCTCTTACGGACTTGCTATAATAATAGACACAAAGTAGTCTCAGTCTGTTTTCTTCAGTGAGTCTGTTTTTTAAATACCTAAGCCTAATGACTTTAATGTATTTTTGCATTTCAATTTAAAAGGCGTTTTTTAATCCATAGGAAAAAACTAATCAAATTGCTTTACTGTTTCTTCTTTAAATTATTATATTTCTTTTGTTTATGTAGCTGTGTATTGTGTTTCACCATGAGTTTTGGTTTTCAATTTAAGCTCATTCCATCTTTTGAGTCCGTGTAAAATAAGAACCCCAATTTTTGGTTTGTTTTTTTTTTTTTTTCTCCTCAGTAGAAATACTCCTCTTGAATTATAGCTTTGCAGTCAAAGAACCAGAATGTTTTAGTGGGTGGTACACCTGATTCGGCCAGGATAAAGAAATTCTAATACTTTTCATAGAAACGCTTGAGGTTTCCCTTCTGGCACTGACTCAAAACTTTAAACAAGTTTTTACGACTCTTTAAAAGACTTTTTTCCCCCTTCTTCCCATTGTGTTTTTAATCAGTCAGGATTCCGCTGAAGATGTTGAAGAAGCTGGTGCGTTGCCAAAGCTGCCTATCTTTGGAGCCTCTGGTGCTGAGGGGGTTGCTCAGGAATCGGAAAAAGAGTGCCCACCAATGGAGAGTGCCTTACCGGAGGCGGAGAGCCAGGAACCAGAAAAGGCTACAGGCACTAAGCCAGCAAGTGCCATGGAAGGGAATGATACAGAAATAACTTCTGAGAATGAAAGTTGTCATAGTACGGCTTTAGGCGAGTCCGCTCTGGAATTGGGAAAAACTGAAGCTGCACCCTCAGAAATATCTGCCCAAGAACCAAAGAAAATTACGTATTCCCAAATTGTTAGAGAAGGCAGAAGGTTTAACATTGATTTAGTTTCCAAGGTAGGAACTGAATGACTCTTTTCATATAAGTACATTTACTTTTCTTAAAATGCTGAAATTTAAACAAAGTCTTTAGTGTTGTGGAGGACGGACACAGTACCTTTAAGGCAAAAAAAGACACTCTTGAGAAGTAAGCAAGAATTAGTACCCTTAAAACAAACGAGCTATTTCATATGTGCTCTTCAGTGTTTGTTTATAACCAAAGAGACCATAAAGCATAGCTCAGAAGTATGTCCATAAAAGTAAATTTATCTGCAAAATTGCTCTTTCTAAATAGTACCATTAAAAAATTTATATTTTTTTAAACAAGGAAAATCAATCTACATGCAGATATTTGATGTTTTTAAAATGAAAAATAATTTTCCTATTGGAGTGCTTCCTGGGTTTTAGATTTTCCTGTGAAACTCTCATTGTGTCTCTATACTAGTTTTGGTTCTCTGGTGACTAAAGCACTGAATTGTAATAAATTTTATTGGAAAGAAAAAATAATTACAGTTAATCCATAACATACAAGCTAACTAAAATTAGTTACTATTGTGTTGAATTCCTAGTAGTGTGCGTTTTACTTAGAGGAAAAACTATTAGTCTGACATATTTGTCATACTGTTTAAAATCTGCCTTTTACGTACTTCACAGTATATGGATATGGCCCTGCAAATCCAAGTTAAATGGAAATTTTTCATAACATCTGTACTTTAGGCTATATGGGTACTCTGCAATGGGAAGTTTTTTCAAAGTCGAATGCTTAATTTTTTATATTCTGCATGAAAAGATTTTTCAAACCTCTGGAAATGGGAAAAAAGCTTTCTTCAATAATTTATTAAATTCTTTGAGGAGACGCTACAAAATGCATTGTTTTAAATTTTCTCTCTGTGTTCCAAATGCAGATACCTCTTTCATGCATCATTGGAATGACATCATGAAAACAATAGTCAGTGTATAGTGGTTAAGCAGATAATGCTATTTTGTAACCTTTTAATACTTTTTCTGTGCCACTGTGTTACATGGTGTTAAATGCAATGAATTCCAGAAATTCTGACAGAATAGTAGTTATCAAGGCAAGACTAGTAATTTACGTTGGTTTCTCTCTGGCACTGGGACACAGACTTTCTCATAGTGTCCTCGTTAGTGTTCCAGTAAACCTTTATCTTAAATTCCTGTGTGATCATGTAAATTCTGTTACTCGGGGCCACAAGGCTTGAAGCATGTTTAAACTGATCTCCAATGCTTTTCAATTCAGACATATGTCTTCTGTTAATAGTTACATTTCTGTCCCTTCAGTATTTCATAATATATTTGTAGCTTATAGAAAGAATGAAGGTAGACAGATTAGTCATATTCTGTTATATTAATTTATAAACCTTAACTGGGGGTTTAAGGAACTTACATTTAGAAAATGTGGCATTATTGTTTCAGGTAATTTAAGAAACAACTAGTGATGATTTACACAGACAGCATCATGTACTTTACTGATACTGGGAAATTAAGGTTGTAAGGTATGGTGTTCAAGGATATATAGCATACAATACAAAGAAATTATCCAAGATGACAATACAAAAAATTGTCTTAAGCTATGACTCCCAGACTAATAAAACTAAATGAGCAGTAGGCTGACATCTCCTTTTCTCTCCTGTGGGCTGCTTTGCCTCCTCCATTTGCATGGTCGCTTCAGTTCATTTAATATTATTTTGCACATACTACATCTTGATATTCTTTTATTCAGATTTTACTTCACTGTGTGTACTTGTAAATAGTTAAAGAAAACACCTTACAGATGAATAGTGTTGGTATCGCTGTTTTCTTCTGGTGTGAGCACTTTCTCCTAACTCACCGTTTTCCTTTTTTCTTTGCTGTGCAGTTGCTGTACTCCCGAGGTCTGTTAATTGACCTTCTCATTAAGTCGAACGTTAGCAGATATGCAGAGTTTAAAAATGCCACACGAATTCTTGCCTTTCGAGAAGGAAAAGTAGAACAGGTATTGCAAAATAATGTATTGCATCTGTTTAATCTCGTCTTTTGAAGTCAAGAAACTTGAAATTGGTTTCTTGAGAGTTTTGTAACAATAAGCTAATATTTTTACTTAAGATTCTGTTTTTTATTTCATTTCTGGAATGAAAAGGGATTTTTATGTGTTATATATAAATATGGAAAAAAAAAAGCTGAAATAAGAATGTGCAGTCCAGTAAATTATTGATATAAACCTTTGCCTCATATCAAATATTTAAACCATGATCAACTTGGCAGTTAATTCTTAAAGATTCACAGGTTTTAGGTTTTCAAATTCCTAGCATAGACTTGATTTGTCTCTCTGCTACTTATAAGGGAAGTCAGTGGTCTGATAATGGCAACAGGAGATTTTGGCACAGTTAATACAAACTCTTTTGATTAACTCTGCAATCAGAGATACAAGTGAAATCCAAGGGAAGTAAGAGGCGGAGGCTTAAAGATTTTAAAAAATTTTTATTGTGGAAAATTGGTAACTTTTATTATAGTTATAATAGAAAATAATGGAAATAAATATATAAGAAAATAACAAAAATAGAAAATAGGGATTTAAAATACTTGTTAGGTTATCAGACTGTATCAGACTATATCAGCATCAGACTTGATGCTTTTCCTATCCAGAGTATGGAAAGTATCTGAAATTATTAAAAAATATTTTCCAGGTACCTTGTTCTAGAGCAGATGTCTTCAACAGCAGACAGCTCGCTATGGTGGAAAAGAGAATGCTAATGAAATTTTTGACATTTTGTTTGGACTATGAACAACACCCTGATGAATACCAAGGTAGTGTTTCATTGAACAGTGTACATTCTCTTCCTATGAGTTCATTCAGTTATGCACAATTTTGATAGCTCTCCTGTGTCTTCACGCAATTTATTTTTATGGATTCATTTTCAAAGTATGCTTTGACCTTTTCATGACCTTTTCACTTCAATGTTAAATTCTTCTACTTAAGCACTTGCTCTTCTAGTTCCCACATCACTTACTATTTACATTTTTCTTTAACAGCAAAATTATATATTACAGCAAGGTTGCAAAATGTTTTTTATCATTTTTAGGTGTTTCTTCCCCCTTCCCAGGGATTTTTTTAATATGGTGTGATGTACCTGATTTTTCTTTTCCCTTTTTTTGGATAATATGTAAATCTTCACAGTATGTTTCCACAAAATCAGAAATGGAGAAAATAGAATTTTTTAACTTTGAAAGTAAATGTAATTTAATAATGCCTTTTAGTTGCAGAGGACAAGTTCAAAGTGCCTTTATCCACGGATGGCTTATTTAGATGAGAGAAAATCTGAATAGATTTGAGCCATAATGTGCAAAGAATAATGAGCATCAGGTGAAAGAGGAAGATTGGCTAACAGAAGGAAGGTGATAGAAACCCATTCTCAGCTTTGGGTTTATGCACCTCAGGGTACAAAGAATGAAGTGATGTTCTCGCTTCTTGGACTCTGAAAGTAAACTAAGGCCAAAAAAAGAAAAATCTGTCAAAAAGAAATAATGATGAAAGAGAAATAAACTATTGACGTACATTTCAGACAAGCATATCGGTGCTTTTGTAGCTTGATAGTAGCTTGGCTGTGCAGTATTTTTGAAAGAATCTAGTGTTAGAAACAATTGTTAAGATATTGGTATTGGTTTGATTACTTGAACAAGACCCTTAGATTAGATACAAACATTAGAGAAAATTATTTTAAACATATACAAGAGAGAACTGGTCAATATTGAAAATGATGTGGTAAGATTAGGAGAGAGAGAGTCTGTGATGAACTCCAGAAAATCCTGAAGGGGGAAAAACTCATTAGACTGAAGTGGTTTATAGATTACAGGTAATTTCAGGTTTGCTGCTGATGGAAGATGAAGGTGCTTTGACGTACATTTCAGACAAGCATATCGGTGCTTTTGTAGCTTGATAGTAGCTTGGCTGTGCAGTATTTTTGAAAGAATCTAGTGTTAGAAACAATTGTTAAGATATTGGTATTGGTTTGATTACTTGAACAAGACCCTTAGATTAGATACAAACATTAGAGAAAATTATTTTAAACATATACAAGAGAGAACTGGTCAATATTGAAAATGATGTGGTAAGATTAGGAGAGAGAGAGTCTGTGATGAACTCCAGAAAATCCTGAAGGGGGAAAAACTCATTAGACTGAAGTGGTTTATAGATTACAGGTAATTTCAGGTTTGCTGCTGATGGAAGAAATGAAGGTGCTCAGAGTGAGAATATAGGTAGTATTTAGAAAATTTATTAAGTAAAAAAAGGAGACGCCACATCAATTTTAAATGAATTCATTGATTCATGTACCTAAGTGACATTAGATTTATTTTACTTCCAGAGGTAGTTAAACAGATTTGTTCCTACATTTTAAAATAGTCTGGGAAGTAATTGGGAATATTTTGAGTCAGATTAGTCTAATGCAAAGACTTCAGAAATTTAAAAACGGTCTTGGTGAGATCATTACATTCGTGGGAAAGCAGACTTTTAATAGGGAGAGTTCATGATAGTGAAGAATTTTTTTTAAAGCTTTTTTCTGTAAAATTTGGAGTTATGTAAGAAGTCTGAAGTGAGGAAAAACTTGAGAATTTTTTTAGAACGATAAAACAAAAAAACCCTCTCATTTTATGACTTGCTGCATGGCTGTACAAAGGATAGTAAGATACATTTGTAATAAAACAGTGGTTGAATGTTGAACAGAATATATGGCTTGATAATACTAGTCCCAGCATTGATGGAAGTGTTTCTGAATTACCGATGAATTTGTGCATGACTGAAATAAGCTTAAGAGCAGATTTCTGAATGGTATGAAAATATGCTATTGCTTAAATACTATCTTTTCCTGGGGAAAACAAATTCATTTAGTTATTAAGATAACTAAAGTTTCTCAGAGGTGTATCAGTGACATGCAACACTTGTCTTCCACATCTCCTGAAAGACTTGTGTTTCTTTGAATTTCAAAATGTGTCAGAAATAGTATTACTTTAAAGGGGAGATATGCTTCCTCATCCCTGTCGTCTTTGTGTCTCATCCATACTTGTTTGTTGCGAGCAAGTCATCAATTTGAAATAAATAGTGCACCTTCTCATCTTTGGATTAAGACACTATGTGAATGGCTTCTCTGCGCATAAATATACACTTACATCAGTATGGATTCAGCAGTAGTCTTCTTGAATGGGTGTCATTCAGGTATAATATTTTGGGTAATTCACAGGAAACAGCGTCCCAAGGCACCTCAATGGGTTTTTGTCCACAGTTTTTCACTTTTCTCACACGATTGAGAAATGGGTTTAGATCAAGTCTACCATAATGAACAGATGAAGCCATATTTAGAGGTTGCTTTCTAGACTGTTGGAGACTCAAACAATGGGTTTGTGTTATTTTGAAATATTTTAATAGAGTGGCATTTCTGTCTTCTGAGAAAAATTTACTCCCAGAAAGTGAGTTTTTAACTTTCATTGACTTGGATTATCCATTTCCAGCAATATGTTTGTTGAAAAACTAAGTTGCTTTTGTTTGTTTAAATACAAAAGTACTTGTTTTGAAAATACAAATCTCATACCCTTTACCTAAATTTACTTTTTCCTCAGACTATGAGAACAGTACATTTGCTCAGTTCTTAAGAACACGGAAGTTAACACCCAGCTTGCAGCACTTTATTCTTCACTCTATTGCAATGGTTTCAGAGACTGATTGCAGCACTCTTGAAGGTCTTCAGGCAACAAAAAAATTTCTTCAGTGCCTTGGCCGCTATGGCAATACACCATTTTTGTTTCCTCTCTATGGTCAAGGAGAGATTCCACAGTGCTTCTGCAGGTAAGTGTCACTTTTCTAATACCTATCTTCAAAAAAGGAAATCTTTGGTAACCTGATGCTAATAGATATCGTTCCACAGGAATCATCCTGTTAACAATTTCATGTTGGTTTTATTTGCTTTACATTTTCATTGGCTATGAAATTACCCCCCTCAAAAAAAAAAAAAAAAATTGGAAATTATGCTACTCTAATACTTTGGAACAATTTTCATTGTATTACAAATGCAACTTGTAATAGCTGGCTGTTGTGGTGGCTGCCTATGGTAATAAGTATTAGGAAATGAGAAACAGATAATTTAACTCATACGTAGCTATCCCTTTTTAAAACTGACAGAGGAGACTTGGAGCGACGTCTGTCCAAATGGATGACTGTTCATTTTGGTAGGTTGAGAAAATTTGTGTTTTAGTCTTCCTGGAGTTACAGGAAGAGATATGTTTTCAATTTGTGTTACTAATTAATGCTGAGAGTGCATCTATCATTCATAGATAGATACTTAATAGTGAACTGGATTTTTCTGAAAGAAGCAAAGTTGTGCCACGTGTCCAGTTTATTATTAAATTTAAAAAATTATGTGATTCTTTCACCTGTGTTACATCACAGACTTATACAAACAGGGCAACTGATGCAAAATCATGTCCTTATTCTCTTGGCATCACTTTGTAGATCTGTATAGACCACAAGCTTGCACCTATGACTTGAACAGCAGAAAAGATATCATGAAGCCCTGTTACACTGAGCCATATACAGACTGCAGTTTACATTCTAATATCTTACACAGCAGCCATATGTTCTCCACTACTTGAGCCCTAGAAAGTAATTAAAACAAAAAAACCCTATTGATTCTAGGATGAAACAACATCCACTTCAACCCCTTTACTTGAACTGTGGGCAATGATAATGTAGCCTTTCTCGTGACTCCTGAGGTGTGCTAGGGATCGTAGTTCTAGCAGAGGAGGAGTTGATGGGTGCTTTTGGGGACCATCAAGAATACATGTGCAGAGGGTGGGCGGTTTTAATTTTCAGTTGTTTCCAACAGCTCAACTGGCTTTTAAAAGGCTGAGGGTTTTTTTTAATCTTTTCTTTTGCTGGCAAGCAGCCTTTCCATCTGCTCTATGTGGGTTTTTAATGTAGTAACCTGTAGGTCTGAAGTAAACATTAGGGCTATTTAAAAAAAGCAGCATTGCATGGTGAGGCCATTTTGTTGTCTGAGTGATATATTTGTATATCATTCATTTAAATATCAGTGCAAAGTCTTACCTGCTTTGTTCTTTGTTGGTGGACAAGTTCTGCTTTTTACATGTGTGCTACTGTTAAGAAATTCTGGTTTACAGCATGCTATTGGACATTATCTTCCTGTCTCATCTGTATGATAGATTCTGTTTTTCTTCTCATAACAGTACTTAAATTACTGCTAGAAGAATGGCATTACCTGCTTAGGCCTATTTGGCAGTATATAGGATGGATGCAATTATATGTTGATAGAAACATTTTGGAATAATTATCATAGTTCGTGGAAGGTATCTATATAGTACAAGCAGCTGGCCATATTGTGGAAGGTCTTTGTTGGCCTTAACAATTAATGAAGGCCACGTGGAATTGTCCTATATGATGTATATACGTAGATTACTGTCCTGGTTTCAGCTGGGACAGAGTTAATTTCCTTCCTAGTAGCTGGTACAGTGCTGTTTTGGATTTAGGATGAGAATAATGTTGATAACACGCTGATGTTTTAGTTGTTGCTAAGCAGTGCTTACACTAGTCAAGGACTTTTGAGCTTCCCGTGCTCTACCGACTGAGAAGGCTGGAGGTGCACAAGAAGCTGGGAGGGGGC
>NW_008796193.1:3504692-3546035 GCF_000699145.1 Aptenodytes forsteri | reverse complement strand
CTTGCTTTGTATATTCTATTATTATTTTATTATTTATTATTATTATTTTATTATTTCTTCTTCAATTATTAAATATCTCAATCCACAAGTTTTCTCACGTTTACTCTTCCGATTGTCTTCCCCATCCCGCTGTCGGGGGGAGAGTGAGTGAGCAGCTGCGTGGTACTCAGTTGCCGGCTGAGGTTGAACCACGACAATTACCTAATGTTTCCATTAGTTCATTAGACAGCTAGGCGTTGTTCTGTACTACATTGAATAGACATGTTGTTTCGTAACTTCATCTTTTGTCAATAGCCTTTCATCTGTACCTTAAACTGTATTTGTATGGAGATCTTAAAAAATGTGGACTTATGTAATTAGGTGCTCGGAGAGACAATTTGTGAAAAAGAATTGGTTTTAGATAAGTACTCTGGACACAGTCATGCGATAGAACTAGTGTTCATAGATTTTATGAATGTCTTTCTGTCTTTATAGGACTTCATGTGGGACCAGATAGTTGTACGTGACCAAGAGATTAATAAATCAAAAGATTATCAGAGCCATTATAGTAGCACAAGTTTTGCAATTAGACCTTTGGCTTCAAATACCTGGGAAACAAGTAAATTTAATAATCAAAATTGAAATTAGTATTTTCGTTATATTTTTTCCAGTATAGGTACTTATCAATATTATTCTTCTTGCATTCTTGAAAACCCTTTGGCTTTATTTTGTTTAATAGCCAGCACATGCAATTTTCTGATCTATAGCAGCAATATATTTCAAGAGTTAGCAATAGTGTTGTCTAGAAGTCTTACCAATATTCTTATCAGAAAATCATTCTGTGATTACAGAAATTCTTCAGATGGCCTGAACTTACTATTTATACCCATTGATTGCTGTATTTTAGGGTTTTTTTTGTTAAATTGTAAGTCTCATGATAAGGACAGTATTTTAATAGTTGAAGCAAATTACTCTGTCAAACCAAGAAGTAATTATACTTTTAAAAGGTTTGTATTGCAAACATTCTAATACAAAATAAAGTCTAAATGTCTTTAAGTGAACAATTTAGGAGGCAATCACAAATTTTTTTTGAGATTAATCACAGTTTTTCTATGTGGTCTGCCTTGGGTGTTATGTTTTGCTAAAACTGAGCAGTATCCGAGGAATACTGTTCAGACTGTATAGTAAAGTGGTAACGCCACAACCTATACATCATACCCTACAGTTTTTATCACCAGGTTATCAGAGTAAGGTGTCACCTGTTCTGTGATTTCTAACCACTGTTCTATATTCTGTTTTAATGTAAACCTCTTAAGCGTTTCTTGCAGCCAGTTATACCGTGTGTTCTCATCAAGGCTACTGTTATAAATGGCATGCATGCATATTTATGTGAATGAGTCAAAGACATTTGTAAGTCACATCCTTGCATTCTAAATGAATTCTGCATAAACAGTACAACGTTTTATAACTACTGACGACACTTGAGTGAGTAAAAGCGGTGTTAGTTCTTTATTGGTTTAAACAGGTATGGTTTAGGAGAGAAAATTAAACTTTTATATCACTGTAATGTACCTCCCAATATGTCGAGGTACAGATGTGAGATTTCTATCTCCATAAATTGGATTCGTGGTACAAGGAAGGTCATTGGAAGCCTCATGCTATTCCGAGCTGACAAGCAGCAAAACTTTACTGGCCTGTATAACAGCTTCCTTTGGTTCAAACTTCTTGGTATGAAACTGTTATGTCTCTTCCTTTCTAATGAAGTAGTAGTAGTAATATTATGCTTAGTAAAAATAAATACAGTAATATCTCATTCTTGAGGAAAATCAAAGCAAGCCTTTACATTTGATACGGTAAACATAAGATGCCAAAACTTCAATATGTAAGGCAGCTAGGGAAATCAATATATGTTTTGCAGTTTGCTGTTAACATGTTTGTTGCAAATCTGTAATACAGTGTTCATTTTCTTGGAAAAAATGTGACTAAAGAAAAACTAATTGGGCATCATTGTAAACTGTAATAGTCTCAGTGATACAACATTTAGAACATTTAGTGCGATTTTGATTTTTTTTTCTGTTTTTAGAAAACATTAGGAAATACCCCAAATATTTTCTGATGTAGGAGGTTAATGTTAAAATTGTCAGCTTCCAAATTTTCCTTTGTAACTGGGAAAAAAAAGATATTTGACTGAAAAATCTGAAATAGTTGTGAAATATGAGGACATATTTGCTTTTGCTTGTTGTACCAAATTCCTCCTTTGTAACTTGAATCTCCTTTCTTTCCTACCAGTTTTTCAGAAGCAAAAACTTTTTGAGTTTTTTATGGGTTTGAGGAGTGTTTGGAAGTGCTATTTTACAAATATTGTTTCATATAGTTCACTTTTACAGTTCACCTCAGTGAAATATGCCTCTTACTCTCAGTTTTCCTTTAAGAGGAAGTGTTTCTGGAAGCTTTCGGTTGTGATTCTCTTCAGCCATGACCAGTGTTGTTTAATGAATGACAGCTGAGAAGTCAGTCGTAGGTTGTCGCCTCACTTCTGTGTTTTTTCTCAGTGCTTGCTTTGTGAACACACTGAATTTTGGGGGAGACTGCGCATAGTTTCTCTTCAGTTTGGTTTCAGATTCTTTTTACTGGACTCTTGCAAATATGAACATCCAAATGAAAACAAGACTTTTTGAGAAGAGGTAGTGCAGTTTTTTCCCATTTGAAGTTTTTGAGGGAATGGGAGACTACACCGTCTGTCATCTCGTAATGGTTCTAGAGGGTGACACATCGTGTCTTTGCTCTCTGTGTTAGGAGTCATCCAAGAATTGACAGATGTGGTTGTGGTAATAGGTGCTGAGGTGGTAGAACGTCTTTGGCTGCTCTGCCATAGGAATTAGTGATTCACTGACTTTTATGGGTAGTCAGTTAATGACTTGCATTTCCTATAAATAGGCTTTTAACTTGTACATTGTGTATGTATTTGGTGGGCAATGTAACCTTTTTTTAGTAGTTGTTACAGATTCTAGCTGAAATTAGTCATTTTTGTGTCAGTGCCAGTGACAGTAGTAATTTTGTGATGGAGGAAAAATCTGATTAAGATGGTTAATCTCTTTCAATCCCTATATTTACAAGAAGATTAAGAGTCCAGGCTGAGATATGATGGATTGTGTGATTGATTTGGAAGGTTCCTGTATATATTTCAAAAATGAATAATCAGTTTTTACCCTTACATTTGAGCTATTATCTGCTACAAATGTCAGAGCTTCTGAGGTAGTCTCAGGTACTTTAACATTTCCAATTATGTCCCTGTTACAGTCTCTAGGAAGGTTTTAGTGTTCTGAAATCAAGACTAGGCTTTAGGAAACCTGACTGTAATAAACACTTAGAATTGATGTATTAAAAATTTAGTGTAAAAATTTTTCATTCGAATCTATAAATGAGTATCATGTTTCTCGATGTAAGCAAAATGCATAACTTTTCTGTATGTTAATTGTATGATTTGGCGTATTAATGAGAAATTCAAACAATGTTAATTCCTTATGACAATCGGATATGACAGATTTGAGTCTTAGCACGTGTGCAAGTCTATGCAAGTGTGAAAGAATCACAGGTGATTTAAAAAATATAGGCTGTATCTGAGGTACGAGTTCAGTTCTACCTTTCAAAATACATAATTTTCATATTTATATAACTCATCACTTAAAATTATTCCATTTCTTTGGACCTGAACATTTATTTTGAAATTACTGACAACTTGTCAGTATTACTTGGTTTTTACTAAAATACTGAATAGTAAGAGTAGCTGCAATGCTGCTTTCTTCTTAATTGTTTTCACTTGCATTTCAGTGAAATAATAAAACTTCTAATGTAGTTTGGCTTTTAAAGACAAACTTGAGATACTTCACTTTGTTGGCAGATGAATGCAAAATGAGCAAGCGTAGTTAGTATGAGAGTTTATAGGATCAGTTGTTTGTTTTTCCCTCTAAAGAGAAACTCTTTCTTGGGATAAACATTAGGGAAGTGAGATAATCCATCATTCTGAGACCTGTTCACTAGTGATGGATGGATAGATTGGTAAAGTAACTCAATAATCTTCATTTTTTTTCAGGTTATTCACAGATCAGTGAGCATTGTCGTTAATAAAGCTATGGAATGCTTTTGTGTCCTTGCCCACATTATTCCTCAGAATTTGACAGGAAAAGACTTTTAATTTGCAAATAACCTTTGTTGTGAAATGCATTCTAAGTGTATGAAACTTTGAAAATACCTTCCCATTTTAGATTTTATCGTTCTTCTCAGATGTTTGTCTGCTCTTTGTTTAAAAAATTATTTACAAATATGAGAGCTTTTCTGCTCCTTATTATTTCACTGACTAGAAATACAGTGTTCTTCAGAAGTTTATACCTCGTGAAAGCCTTCAACCATTAGAATATATCACATGGGATGCTCTGAATCATATGAATGTTGTCAAAATATATAGATTTCAGATCCCTAACTAGGCATGGAAAAGTTTTCAGTCAAGAAATTGTATTATAGACATTAGAATATACCCTGTTATGTAGGAAAAATAAATGTAATATTCTAGGCTGAAAATAAATTACATTGTCCTACCCTCATTCTTGATCATTCTTGCTTCATTTTACAAACATATTTGGAACTTAAAAGCACAAAATACAAATGCTATGATGAGATGATATTGCAGTAATTATTCGCTTTAATAATTAAGACAATGATAATAATACGAAGGAAGTATATCTGATACATTGTTTGGCATTATCTCTTAACAAGTAAATTACTCTCTGCTTGTGGGGGGGGATGTGCAGATTCTGGCTTATATATTCTTCCTGAGAATTACGACTCAGACATATGAATATGTTACAGCATTGTCAGAAGATCTATGGAAATGACATGAATGTTTATTATTGGAGCAAATCTGGGATGTAATGCAAATGTAGTTTAGCAGAGTCCTTTTTCATTAAACTAGAAGACAGAGAAAGGTAGCTTCCAAAACATTACTGAATTAGTAAAATAGTCCTTGAATTTCACTGAGGGTTAAGATAACTTGAATTTTTATGTCTTTTCTGGAGGCAGAGAGCACATAAATGGATTTTATAGATGAGCTAATGCTTAGTGACTGGTTTCTATTTTTTGTGTCTCTGCCCTACGGTCCTGATCTCCCAAGCTCCTCTTTGAGGGCAGAACTGTTGTATAATTGCAGCTAAAGGACCTTGTCCAAGGAACAGCTTTTTCTCTTACGAGGTCGATAGAACATAAAGCCAGGCAGGTCTCATACTTCTACCTTCTGTAGAGATTAGTCTTCAGTGTGCATTTGTAGTTAACTACCATCACAGTAGTACAGAAACCACTGAACTGTTTTTTTCTTTTTTCTCCCCCCCCGTGTAATTTCATACAATTTCCACAATGCTTTAGCCATAATGTCTAGGACACTTGCTGGCTAAATAGTTGAGTACGTTGCCTGATGGATCCTCACGTTACTTTCATGAAGTCATCGGTTCATTGAGTTTAGCATCCCAGAGAATGATTCTTAACCTAGATTCACTAAAAAGTAGTGTTAATGGCAATATCCTTGCAAAATGTTTATATAATTCTTCCATTTAATAAGCCAGTATTAAGCAACTTTTGTTTCAAATGCCAGTAAACTTTTCTTAAGCAGCTACGCTAGTACAGCTACAATATAGTTAAAATGTGGTGTTTATCCTCTAGTTCATTTCAGGTCTTTGCCCAAAACTCAGTCGAGGGTACACCATGCAACTGAAGTGCAAGTTAATTTTCTAGCAACTTCGCTTTGAGGTCTGTTTTTAGATAATTTTGTAAAGTGAGATGCAAGTATACTGACTAGGTGAACAGACTGTTTAGGGTTAACAACGTCGTTACTTTAAGAAACAGCACTTTTTGCATTGTAATTATAACCATTCACAATCTTGATAAAACTTCATGGCTCTGGAATGACTTATTTTAGTCATTTAGTCTCAAATTCTTTACCTCAAATTTTGAATTTTTGCTGAGAGGACAGTAGCCTCATATTTCATCATAGTAGTCATCCTCTTTCAACAGTGTTTGGATTTACTTTGCAGTTTCTGGAAGCAAAATAAGTTTATTCTGAAACAGAACTTATTAATACCCTTTTTTGCTTCAGCAAGTGTGACAGTACTTTTCCCTTAACACTTTTATGGAACTTTTTCTGGCTGTACTCTTAACCCAGATAAATTTTCATAATTCTTTGTAATTTATAACTGTGAAAATCGTAATCATTTTCACTCCTCCTGAGATTTTCTTGTAAATAACTTGTTAGGTTGATTTGGTGAACTTTAAAGTAAATTAATGATTCTTTCTAAATACTTTACTTAAAAAGGCTAAATACCAGACTGTTAATTTTTAAAAAAAACCAACAACTAAACAAAACCCCACAAAACACTTCTGCTGGAAAGCGCAGTTGTGTTCAAGAGAGCAAATCTAAAATTTGACACAAATCTGATTATTTTTTTAATTTATTTGAGGAAGAGACCTGTTACCATGGAGTAATCTAGTCATCAAGAGTTTATGATCAAACTTGGTTTTTTTTCTTCTTTCATGAGCATTGGAAGACCTACTTCTTGCACAGATATTTTTTCCCCCTCTGAAGTGTTCCAAGTTGTAGGATGTCACATTTAATTTGTTTTCTCATAAGCCAAGAGATTAGATTAAATCTTAGGCAAAAGACTTTGCTTTCAAAATTGTTGTAAGCTAAATGTCGGGTCTTTTTCCTGTTGTAAGAGGGTTGTTCTCAAGGGTATCTCATCCCTGTGTACCTCTCATGAAGTTAGCATCTTTTTTTCTTATTCACCAGCAGTAAGAGCCTACAAGAAACTGAAGTTGGGTGGGTTGTATGCTCTCTTGCAAATTGCAGGTCTAATCTGTCAAATATTACTTCTACAAATTTTTCTGCTGGAAAAAGTAAGGCGATAGCAGAAAAGAGAATGTCACATCTGCCGAATCAGCAGCTGTGTGCTGTAGAACAGCCTGTGTAACACTTCCAGGCAAGCAGAGTCTGAACTGGCCACGTTCATGCAGCCCATATGAGGGTGGTGTTGAACCAAAACTCTTCTGATCTGAAGTGCTGCACTGACTGTGAATAGAAGTAGACTTTTGCTTCAGAAATGACTTAAAGCTAACAAGTGTACATAATTATGGAAAATTTTTGTGGTGTTAATGACTTTCAAGTGCATTATTAGATAAACTGGTCTCTCTTATTTATTTATATTAGAAATTTATTAATGGATGCAACTAAGCTGCTTCTCCACCACTCTTAGACTCTCTAAACAACTCTTCTACAAGAGTCATTAGTAATGTACCTCTTGTATTAGTAATAAGCTTGCCAATAGTGCAGTTGCTTAAATTACTAACAGTTTGATAACTGAAAACAGAGCTTATACATGGTCTTATTTTGTCAACAGAACTTTCTCAGGTTTTAGAAACAGCTTAATAAATCTACACATACATGAAACAAGACTGGAAGTCTAGGAACATAAAAATGTATGATGAACTAAGATTTTTGTCTTCTAACATTTGAGTTTTGGAAAACAGAATTGGAATCTTGAGCCCATAAAAGGCAGCATTGACTTGCCAAACCCCTAAACTTGCACATCGCATAATAGGAACTCAAATGTTAAAACTCTTGAAATAGTTGCACTTCAGCGCAGATTTGGCCATTCAGATATCGTGAACAATAAATATTAATCCTTGCCAGACTGATGAAATAGACTGAAATTATCGCTGTTTTGTAATTATGGAAAAAAGTGCACAGAGGGTCTAATGCATCTTAGGGTAAGTGATAAGTAGGTATATTACTCAGAATCTTGAGTTTTTTGCTCTAAACAAAATCAAGTACACCAATTTTTATCTTGTTACCTATTTTACTGTCAAATACTATACGCTCTACTAGAACTCTTCACAGTATGTGAATGTATATTTCTATATATAGCAGTCTAAATCCCATATAATATAAAGGAGCGGTTTCTTAGTTTTAAAATGAAATTTGGTTTTTAAATCCTTAGAAAAAATATGAAATACAAAATTTGCTATAAAATGACATTCGTCTGGGCTGCTTTTTCTTTTCCCAACCCCTCTCTCAGCTGTGGCATTTCTTCCCTGAGCTGTTACCATTCCTGCCTGCTGTCTTTCTCCATGAAAAGAGTTTGCCGAAACTGAAATGAGCAGAAGTCCTCGTTCTGCCCCCACCCCGTGTTTTGATTGCAAGCTTTGCCATTACCACAACTCTTTCTATAGCATTTCCCATTCACGGTGCTAGGATTTCCTTCTGTTTTACCATGCTAGGACAGAAGTGAAGATCTAGCGAAAGAAACCATCTTGTTATAGGAATACAGGCATAAAAATTGTGGTTCCTGCAAAATACTCTTTGGAAGTTAAGCTAAGTTCTGGTTGATAACTTTCTGACAGTTTTAAAACCGTCATTTTGCTAATTGGATTTATAAGCTGGGCTGATCCTATAATCTTTCAGGACCTTTTTTAAATTTTACAGGAATGTTGAATATAATCTCCAGGAAAAAGTCAAAATATTTGATTCTTCATTTACATCCTTAAGCATTTATTGTCACATATTATCCTTTCCAATAGCTCTCCAAATGCCAGGACAGTTCTGGTTGACATTGATTATTATCTTCATTATTTCTTTGGTGCTGTTTTTTATATTTTTTTTTCCCTTCATCCGGGTGGGTGCACATACTGCAATTTGACTTTTTTATGGGAACTCTGTGTTGGGAAAATTAACTGTCTGGTTTGTTTAACTGTAGCAATTTTACTGATTTGATTTGTCTGCATTCTACTTTTTAACGTTTTTAGAACATGCAACAATATTGTAGAAATGCTGAAGTTCTAGGGACCTTTCAGGAAACACAGAGTTTAACATAAGAACCAGGTCACAGCTTGCTCTGTGTGTAAAAAATAAATTGAAAGAGGACAATTCATTAATTCAGCACTTAGCGTGTTTTTCTTTGATCTTTCTCCAAAGCTTGCTGTGCTGTCTATGCAGTATTCATCTTTAAGGAGGGAAGCAAATAGTTTTTGCTACAGAAGACTGTACAGTTGGGGAGAAAAATATTCAATTTTTTTAAATAATCGCTCCATGCATTTTAGAAAGTAGAAGACCAACTATATGCTGGAAATAAAAACTACTTTTTTTGGTGTGAAACTATGTGATATGGTTTTCCAATTCTTTTATGTAGTTTCAGAATGAACTATGGGTAAGTCTGTAATTTAAGGGTGTTTATGGTATCTCTGTGTTGAAAATCAAGATGTCAGATGGAGAGACATTCTATTTTTGTTCAATTAATATCAGAGTGCGTTACATCAAAGCAGTAAACTCCTCTTGTAGCAACAGATGCAGCAACCCTGAAGCCTATTTTCTCTCTTGTTACATTAGTGTTTAATTAAAGAAAACAACTAGTTGGAGGCAGTTACTTTCTGTGAAATGTAATGAAGATTTATTTTGTAAGTGACCTTCACTGTATTAGCTGAATAAGTAATCAGTAAAATTAATAGAATAATCAAATTATATACAAACTCATAAATCATCATGAATATGCTGTCAAAAATTCAGCTTTTAATATGTCCTATTGTTTCACAGCTGTATTAAAAATTACAACTGCCTTGATGGGAACTGAAATGGCATTTAAAGGCTGCGTATGATGGAGGAGTACCAGGCCAAAAATTTTCACAACTGTTAATTTAGCTGTAATATGATTTGATATCATCAGGGCAAAGTTGAAGTTGAGTACAGTGTTGTTGCTATCTTTCAGCAAAACTTGAATTATTGGTGTAGGCAGTCGCCAGTTAATTAGAGTAATATCAGTTTAAATGTCTGTCATTAGGGTTAATGGTATCAAAGAGTTGCCTTGTACTTGAAGTACCGTCAAATCATCTTGAAAAGCCTATTGTATGAAAGTAATGTTAGCGCAGTGATTTTACTTTGTCATAAATTATTGGGATGCCATTTAGTTTAATATTTCAATTTCTATATTTAAATAATTTTGGCAAGTTCTTCCTAATCATGTCATTTTTCATGCTAGGCTGTTTTAATAGCTAGTTTGGCTCTTTGTAATTGTTTAACACAACACAATCAAAATTCCTTTCCATTTTCATTTAAAAAGAGAAGTTTTCCACTGGCCTACTATGAAAACAGGTCATGCCCTCCTCCACTGGATAGCAGGCTACTCTTGAAAATAAGTAATTCACATTTTTGCGCAGCCAAGCAGCAAAGTTCTTTCAAAGCATGCTAGAAAAATAAAGTGCATATATCAAAAAGCCCTTGACTGTGGTTGAAGTCAAAGGAAAAACATAATTATAGTTTTTAACAAAGGAATCTTAGTTCTAGTTAGGTTAATAGCGCTATTCTTTTATACAACATATGAAATAAATTCATCTGAGTTGGTTTGAAAGATCCTAATACATGGTTTGTCAGGCAAGAAGCCATTGATTGCAGCATTAGAGATAATAAGCCCGTAGCTCAAGGCTCTATAATAATTCTTCAGTGGATGTTTAACCTTTGTGTCATCTTCAACAATCTCCAGACAACCAGGGTTGGGATTCAACATGGTGTATGTTCTCCCTGCTTTTGCATGGGTAGAAGAGGTATTTCTAGGGAACTGGATCTTCTGATTCAGCCAGTAGTAAGTGATATTGCTGACATTTCCTAAGACTGCTACCTTTTGGAGTACAACTCAGAGATGTGAGTTGGTAACACGCTTCAGCCGTTTGCCGTGCTGTGTCATTCATGCAGTTTAAAAGGTGTTGCGGTACTAACTGTCTTTGAACTGTCTAATATGACTTTTGAATGCCAATATGGATTCCATTTTAGGAAGTCAGGTTTGCAAAATGAAAGTTTTCTTTTCAAGTTCATCATCTATGAACAGATACCTAAAGCTCTTTAACTTAAAAACAACAGCAACAACAACAAAACAACAACAAACACACCCCACCCCCCGCCCAACTGTTTATAAACCAGGAAAATCCTGGTATCATCCCAGAAATCTGGGAGAACTGTTCCACCAAACCAGCCTGCCTTTCTCATATTGATTGTTTGCTTTGGCTAGTCTGATGCCTAGCTAATGCTAGGCCGGTATTAGAAATGTAGTCACACTAATCTGTTAAATTACAGTGTAAACTCTAGCAAAAGTTAAATAGAATTACACATTCTTATTTTAAATACAATACCTAGGCAGACTCTCTTAATGAAATGGCAGATGTAATTTCTAATTTTTATGCGTTCCCAGTTTCAGCTCTGTCCTTCCATCTGTGAGCTGAACATCAAATGGTTGGGTCATACTAAACCTCAGCTGAATAACAGGAACTCAGAAAACTCAAAGTATCCTTCTCTGGCATGGTAAAATGGAACAGTGTGTCGCTGTATTGAATGTGCTACAGACTGTTCTATGATTTACTCACATGAGGCTGTTTACTTTTGAAAAATAGGGATCACAAGAAGAACACAGGCGTATTTAACTTGTAGGAGGAAGGAAGAATTGTCAAATGTCACTTGATAGCATTTGACAGTTGTCTCTGATAGAGCAGTTCTCTCTGAGAAAAGGATATGCAGTCTATGTCAATATGCAAATTATTTGTCCATTCTTTCTCCAGCATACATGAGAAGAGGTCAGTGATAGCTGATTGATCTGAATGAACCACTGGAGATTCTTAAATAAGTAAATAAATTAAAAAAAAACCCACACCAAAAACCACATTAAAGATTCCCAAGATAGATCAGACATTGCAAACAGTCCAAACCTGAAATTGGATTGTATGGGATCAGACACACCTCCCCCATCTTTTTTCTTTACCTTTTTCCACTGAGTAATTTCCATGCTGACTGGCAATTTTAAAGAGAAGGATTATTTCTTTTTTGACATAATTTGAAAAATATTTCTTTAAATGTTCTTACTGGTTTACCTTTTGTCACACCGCAAGTTCTAGAGAACTTCCTCCTCTGCATTTTGTATTATTATTATTATAGTAAGGATACCCCTGAAATAATGTACTGTAAACAAAAAACTGACTGAAGTTTATCTTAATTCACAGTTAATCATGAAGCTTTGTCCTTAAGAATTGCTAACATTTATCCTGTTTCTGTAAGATTATGAATTTCTCTGCATTACAGTGCTCTCACAGAAAGTTTAAAGATTTTTTTTTTT
The DNA here is from genome assembly GCF_000699145.1 of Aptenodytes forsteri. Taxonomy (NCBI): domain Eukaryota; kingdom Metazoa; phylum Chordata; class Aves; order Sphenisciformes; family Spheniscidae; genus Aptenodytes; species Aptenodytes forsteri. The sequence goes on along the minus strand of NW_008796193.1, from coordinate 3,533,868 downwards.
TTTAAAATACATAGCAAAAAATATTGGTTGTTTATACTTGCTTGACAGCATTTTGAAGAATACGGGCCTATATTAAAATCTTTCAGGAGCTAGAATTAAAAAAAAGTTAAAACTAGTGATATCACAGTCATTTCAGTGTTAATGTGGGTCCAGTAAACATTTTAGGCATCACTTGCAGAAACTAAACTTTCATTTTTTTGTGAATTAATTTATCTTGTGTCCCATCAATTCAACAGAAAAGTAATCCCTGGAGATTAAGCCTGGCTTTTTGGCAGATACAGGAAGTTATGATGTAGGGATTAACCTGGGATCACGTTTATCACCAGACCAACTGAACTTTTACTGTGCAGCTTTACGGGGGAGCAGTCTCAGACTTTGTGCATAGGACAGATTCATCTGGTGAAGAGTTTTGGTCAGAGATATCTTCAAGGGGGTGATAAAACAGCCTGGCTAGTGATGAAATTTTGCAGTGGGCTGACTTCACATAGTCCCTCATATTTAAATGTCATAATCTAGTTTCTTTAAATTCTGAGCCTCCTTAGAGTTTAAAAACAGATGAGTTGCGATATTGGCTTAATGTTTGGGTAGCATAATTTTCTTTGTTTTAGGTATTGGGTTTTGTTTGTAAGTGGGAGACTGCTAAATAGCTTAGTATACTTTAGCTTTTGAAAAACTGACCTGTGAAGCTGGTTGCTTTTTTCATTTAGGAAATTTTTCTACCATCAGTCCATGCACAGAATATCTTAAGCGACTATATCATAACATAGTGATTCCTCCAGGTTCTGCCTATTTGTAAGAGGTCATCTTTAGATTGTAAGAAATCTTCATTCTGTTGGGGCACTTCTCAGTGCCCTCAAAATTTGAGCTGCTTGTAGTCAATGAAGTTCCCACGGTACCTTTTGTAAGAGTAGGGAAATAACTTCTGAATCACGCTCAGAATTCTAGTAGGAGGTTGGTATGGTTATCGTGTGTTCTTACATTTTTATTCTACACCATGTGCAATGTAGCGTGGCCAGAATATCAGTAGATATTCTATGCATCTTCAGTAAATAGGTGCTTTTCCATCCTGAATGACTGAAGATGATAACAGAGAATGAGTGCTCAAGCTAATGTAACAATTTAGAGGACTAAGATAAATGCTAACAAAAAAAAAAGTTAACAACATATCCTTTACAAAAGCTATATGACATGCTTTATTTTGATTGTTTCTTGATTGTCTGATTCAGAGATTAAGACGTGTCATTAAAAATGTACTACAATGTGCACAGTACTTTGCCTTGCTTATGACACACACTCACGTTGATTACAATTAGTCGTGATAGGAGTAACCTTTATTTTTTCCTAATATGTTTCTAGGATGTGTGCTGTATTTGGTGGTATCTATTGTCTTCGCCATTCTGTGCAGTGCCTTGTAGTGGACAAAGAATCTGGACGGTAAGGGTAATATAAGTAACCTTCTGTTTATATACAAAATACAGATGAAAAATGTGTTAAGTCAATATAAAAAAAATGATTCTTCAAAGATCCTCCTTGGTATTAATAACACATCAACCTTGATTAAAAGTAATTTGTGTATAGGTCCTCCAGAACAAGGAAAGTGGGTCTAGAATATAGAAACTAAATTAATTTCCCTGTGATATTACTACAGCTCCTGATCACCCAAGCTTGGAAGACAAATCATTTCAGCTGCCGGGGGGCTGGTGATGAGTGATGTTAGTTTTCCTTGTGGCCTTACCTACTCTAATTGATTTTCATCAGACGACAACAAAGCCCTCTGTTATTGCATTTTTAAAAATGGAGCTCACCTAAAGACTCATCAGATTAATCTTTGATGATAATGCATGTCACTCCAAGAGAAAAGACTTTAATGAGTTTTTAGGTAGATTGTTGTCATAAACTATGCTGCCCTCTTATCCTAGGATAAATTCTTCTACAACAGTATCAGGCCTGTAGGTGGGTTTAAAGTTGAGCTAAGAAAAATCAACCCGTAGTTTTTTTCATAGTGGCATTTTTTGCACCTCTGTAAATTGTCGTGATTTCTGTTATATACATTATATCAGTTATTAGCCTAACTGCAGAATTTGGCTCTCTTAAGAGTCTGTTTTCAGCTTAGTTTCTGTAATTGAAAAGTTCAAAACGTTCTGTAGGAAATTTTGAAAATTAAGCTAAAAAATATGTAGCAACATTTTATTAGGAAAATTAGTAGTTAAATGATTGGTGTAATGTTTTTACTTTCCCGTTGCACTGCACGTTTGATTCTCTGAGCATGGTACTTGTAGGTAGATTTGTCATGACATGGTCAAGTAGCATCTGTTTTTCCTGAAATTCTATAAACAACAGATTTTATCTTTCTGCCCCTTCCTTAAGGTTCTGAAGTTCATTGCACAGTTTTAGACTTTAAGATGCAATTGTGATAGTATTTCATCATGTATGGTGTTGTCTTAAGTGCATGATTCATATGCAAATGAAATTATCCCCCTTTTATAAACTCTGTAGGTTTTTTTTTTTTAACAGTAATATTTGAACTTTTACTATAGGGAGTTTTATTTTCCCATGATGTTTAAATAGTTAACTTGCTTTTTCAGAGGGACAAAACTCCTAGTTGTTAGCAACTTCCAAACACCGCTCTATGGAGATCTTAACTGGTCAGTGGTGCTGGTTGTCCCAGTTTCCAGCTTCTTTTGCACATTCTGAAGACCTTTGAAATTAATGTTTTCTTTGTTAAGGTTGTATGTATTCTAAAAAAGGTGGAGTGCTGCTTTTCCTTTAACTGGCTTTTATGGTTTGGATCTAAGAAGTTCCTCAGGATTCCAGATAGGTTTCAAGTGTCTTTTTTAGGCTATTAGGCTGCTTTAGTTGTTAACTTACGCCATTTTCACTTAAAACTGAAGGATAGATTTTTGAGGTGCAGAATTACTGACATATTTTTACCAGACTTTCATTGTTTCAAAAACATTGGTCTTTTAATAATGCCACTATCTGATGCTGAATATGAAGCAGCACAACAGATCCAGCTTTCCAAGTCTAGTCACCTGCCTTTTCTTTGGAGGCGCCTGCCTGCTTCTGTTGCCTCTTTTTAGGGAAGGGAAGAGAAGGGAAGCGTCAGACTTCTTTGAGGTGATGAAAATAACGCAGCCTAGGTCAAAATATGTTTTTAAAAAAAGTATTTTCAGCAATGAAAATGATCATATAATGTTCCCTTTTTTACCTAATAATTTTAAAAAGTTTCAAACGTCCTCTTCACCATAGCAAAAATGTCACTCAGAAAGCTGAGTTTCTTTGACCCAGGTATATGTTTTTATTCAGTTATATTATTTTCTCTTGATTTTCTTTTCTGTCACCTGAATGCAATACTGCTTTTACTTGCTAAGTCTTTTCCTTAGAGTGTTACTTGGCAAGGTATCCAGTTTGTTGCTAAGATCATCACAATTTCCTTTCCCTTCTTTTTCTTTCTTCATGTTATCTCTTTTCCTTACTGTGTGTTCCTTTCCTGCACCAGCTCTAATTTCCTCTTGACTTCGGGCTTCAGTGTTTTTGCCTAGTAAAAATCAGCTATCAAATTGTTAATGAGGGTATTTATGAGTTACTGAGCTTTTGAGTCAACAGGCCATTACTGGTAATTGGTAGTAGACAAAGTCATATCTCGTCGTCACTACAGCTGTCTCTGGAGTTTCAGAGGCAGCTTACTTTGGTTACAAATGGGTTAAACTCACAACAGTAGAAATTTAGTCAAATTGTGGAGTATCCATTGCTATTTTATAAGCATCTTCCATAGGTTTCCAGACTTCATCAGGATCTTAGTGCTGTTATTTTTTCACTATTTTTAATATTCTTACTTTAGTACATGTAAGGAAAATTTATACTTGCAGCTACAGCCTTGATTTTCTTCTCAAACTTTTTGTTGATAGTTTAGAGATTAATTTGAAGTCCCTAAATACCACCAAAGTTTATTCCAACTCCTTTCTAGACATGGCTAACATTCTCTCCAGCACAAGAAAAATAAAAACCCGTTCAATATCTAGTTGAATTGCCTTTTCAGTTTTTTACTACCCATAACTGTGTATTCAGAGAAGTAGATTTCATCCCCGACTATACAATTATTTTTATCATGTTACTATAGTCCTTTTTATAGTTTATGAAAATAAGATTCAGGGAAGACAGTGTGAAAGTACAGAATAGTTCAAACATACCTATTTTAAGGTTTTGGTAATCCACTTGAAATTTTCTAATTTTTACGTATTGTATCAGATTAGGTCTGCTCTTTTAATATATATGCAGAACATCTTGCGTTCTTGATAGAACTCTGATGCTCTGTTAGAAAATAAAAAACACATCATATTCCTTAGGTTGAGGAAAAAACACATTGAATGTCTGCATGATAATTATTTTTTTTTGTTGTTTATTTTCTCCATGTTTATTGTAGATCACTTTTTGGGTACATATGATAAAATTTAAAGTATTTTAGTTTACATGGTTTGCACTAATAATAATGATAGGCATTTTATGTTGATCACGCTTTACATATGTTTCCAATTACATAATTCTGTCTCAAAAATGGAAAAGATGTGATAAATGGAAATTTATACATCTGTAATAAAAAGATATAGCAAACACATAGTAATTTACATATCTATCTTGAAATATTGCATACTGGCTTTGTCAGTGCTGGTAAGTCCATTTCAAGGATGTCGCCCTTAGTCCATTAGTTTGGATAATGAGCCCTATAAAGTACATTTATAACTCGTGGCACTGCAAGGAGATGGATTCTAATTTTCATCCTTTTATCTAGACACATTGAAAGAAGGTCAATGGAGGGTTCTGTATGATTCATTGTCCCAACACATATCAGACGACAGAGACCTGATAATGTCAGTGCATAAGTGTTTTCCATGTTTGGAAGCAGTACTTGAAAGAAATTTTCTCAGCATCATCCTTTGAAGTAAAGTGGAGACTGAAATTAAAAGCGCTATCTCTTTTTCTGTTTAAAATCTTATCAAACATATGACCTGATAGCTATTCCTGAACAAAGGAGAGGAAACAACACTTAGCAGGAAAATAAAAAGTGTGTAGTTGCTTTTGCTGGCTTTGAGTGATGCAACATGACATTTAATCAACCTTTCCCCTTCTATAATGTTTAGGGGGGTGGCAGGGGAATTGATAGTTTAGAGATTAATTTGAAGTCCCTAAATACCACCAAAGTTTATTCCAACTCCTTTCTAGACATGGCTAACATTCTCTCCAGCACAAGAAAAATAAAAACCCGTTCAATATCTAGTTGAATTGCCTTTTCAGTTTTTTACTACCCATAACTGTGTATTCAGAGAAGTAGATTTCATCCCCGACTATACAATTATTTTTATCATGTTACTATAGTCCTTTTTATAGTTTATGAAAATAAGATTCAGGGAAGACAGTGTGAAAGTACAGAATAGTTCAAACATACCTATTTTAAGGTTTTGGTAATCCACTTGAAATTTTCTAATTTTTACGTATTGTATCAGATTAGGTCTGCTCTATTAATATATATGCAGAACATCTTGCGTTCTTGATAGAACTCTGATGCTCTGTTAGAAAATAAAAAACACATCATATTCCTTAGGTTGAGGAAAAAACACATTGAATGTCTGCATGATAATTATTTTTTTTTGTTGTTTATTTTCTCCATGTTTATTGTAGATCACTTTTTGGGTACATATGATAAAATTTAAAGTATTTTAGTTTACATGGTTTGCACTAATAATAATGATAGGCATTTTATGTTGATCACGCTTTACATATGTTTCCAATTACATAATTCTGTCTCAAAAATGGAAAAGATGTGATAAATGGAAATTTATACATCTGTAATAAAAAGATATAGCAAACACATAGTAATTTACATATCTATCTTGAAATATTGCATACTGGCTTTGTCAGTGCTGGTAAGTCCATTTCAAGGATGTCGCCCTTAGTCCATTAGTTTGGATAATGAGCCCTATAAAGTACATTTATAACTCGTGGCACTGCAAGGAGATGGATTCTAATTTTCATCCTTTTATCTAGACACATTGAAAGAAGGTCAATGGAGGGTTCTGTATGATTCATTGTCCCAACACATATCAGACGACAGAGACCTGATAATGTCAGTGCATAAGTGTTTTCCATGTTTGGAAGCAGTACTTGAAAGAAATTTTCTCAGCATCATCCTTTGAAGTAAAGTGGAGACTGAAATTAAAAGCGCTATCTCTTTTTCTGTTTAAAATCTTATCAAACATATGACCTGATAGCTATTCCTGAACAAAGGAGAGGAAACAACACTTAGCAGGAAAATAAAAAGTGTGTAGTTGCTTTTGCTGGCTTTGAGTGATGCAACATGACATTTAATCAACCTTTCCCCTTCTATAATGTTTAGGGGGGTGGCAGGGGAAATTGTTTCATAAACAATAAGAAAGGTTATAATTAGAAACGAACTGTAACAGCTCAACTTCCTTGTTTATTTGCAGTATTCAAATGAGCGCTTGAGAATGAAATCAGTTAGGTTAACATTAAGAAAAAACTTCTTAAAGTTGCAAGTGAAACACATGTTGAATAGAATATGATTGAAACTGTATGAAGAATACTACGTTTAAAGTTAAACAATGCTTGTACCATTAGACTTTAATTACCGTTTTCAAGTTATCTGTTGAATTTGCATATAGGTATATATGTAGGATCCAGATTCCTATGGAATCAGCATTTGAAGTTAGTGTTATAAAAATGTGCTTAATTGTCATTAACCTCTTACATTTGGAAATAAGCATTGTGTGCACCCTTTTTCAATTCTCATTTCAGATGACAGAAGCAACTGGTTTACTAAAGCTAGTGGCAGCTGATTGCTATTACTTATTTAGGTTTGGTTCCTCATCTTCTCTAGTTTTATAGATTGTTTTGATCACAGAAGCTAATGAATAACTTGAAGTTACAGAAATGCTGTTTATTCATAAGGCATAACTTGCATGTCAGATATTTACTGATACAGGAATAATTTACACATTTATTTAATAATAAACACATTTAGATCTGTAAGGGTTCTCTGTTAGGCAACCTTTTGTTTCTTTTGATGTTTTCAAGTGCATGTGCGCGCGTGTGTGTGTAAATGTGTGTGAGAGAATTTACTGGTTTGAATTCTGTATATTAAATCAACTGAAACATTGAGATGCTGATTTGGAAGAATTTAATTTAAAAGAGGTACGGTAACTTTCATACACTAAGCAAAAGTTAAGTAAAGGTAATTTGCTTTATTTCTTTAAACAGAAAATGTTCTGATACTGTAGAAAAACTTAAAATCTTGCTTTAGAAATCAGTATTGAGTCTTAAAGATCCTTAGGATATGGAAACAAGCTATAAGGAAAGAAATTGTATTGCACGTATTTTGCTTGCACTTCAGATAGGAAAAGCATTCATTAAGATAGGTGCTGTTTAAACCTGTAGGCGTTTCTAAAAATGTTTGCAACGTCTTAGTTTGAGGAAAATATGTACAATTAAATAGAACACAGATCATGGCATATAGGAATCAGCAGTAGAGGTTGTTTTTAGTTAGTGTCTATATGTAGCCTCCTTTTTATTTGTCCATATATATGATTTGGTTTCATCTATGTTATATATAAGTCTGAAGTTTGTTCTTTTGTGGAGATTTTTCCCCATTAAAATCTGAAATTTGTTTCCTGTTCTCATTTAAGCTCTCTGAATTGCTTCTTTCCTGTGGTTTGCATTTCTGTCCCATTTATAAGTGTTAGTCTGTTGTGTTACACTTGACTCTTGAAAATTTTTGTAGCACTTTCTCAACTTTTATTTATTCTCATTTTGTTTTGACCTGCTTGCATTCAGAACGATTTCTTTTTTGGGTCTTGGGTTTTCTTTTTTACTTTTTCAAGTATTGCCTGAGGCAGACGAATACATGTTTGTGTTGGAATTTGTATATATTCAAATACAAGCAGGATCTGTCAAGAACGTTTGTGTTGCTCTTAAAGCAATGTGACTTAGTTAATCCTTTTGTGTGTAACTTAGAGATAAATGATATATTTAGTCACTAATATAGAAGCTCAGAAAAGTTCTCCTGGAACAGTCTGATGCATACATTTCTCAGGGATTTTTCCTTACATCTTTTAAGTTAATTTGCTATTTAATTTGTCAAATATTATTGTCAAAATAAACTTGTCTTTGGTAAAGGTTGCTGACGGGGGAAAAATAACACTGCAATAGGGTAGCACCTACAAAATAATTCACAGTATTACTTTTCCATGTATCATGAGGTAAGAAATGTATGCCATTTTCATGTACAATGAAATGCCAGTGTTATTAACTTACATTTAGTTTTCCGTATAAAGTGACCAATTTATTAATGTTCTGATATTATTTGTAGTGGCATTGCATGTAAAAAATTGTATATACCAGGTAGAATGTATAACTCTAGGATTTAGTTAGCAAATTCAGTTGAGTTGTTTTAAGGATTCACATGTTAAAGACGTGTAGCTAACTTATTGAAAGATATAAACAATGTGCTATATAACTCAATTTTGAAAACTTGCACATGATTTTGTTACCTTATATCTAAATTTCTTATTTTGGTTTTATTTTTTTTAACAGATGCAAAGCTATTGTGGATCATTTTGGACAAAGAATAAGCGCTAACTATTTTATTGTGGAAGACAGTTACCTTTCAGAGAGCATATGCACAAATGTGTGTTACAGGTATGTAGTAAAAGAGTAAACATAGTAAATTTCTTTAACTAATATTGTATAAAGTACCCTGCAAGTTAAACTTAAGAGATTATTGTCTCCTGCTTTATCTTTGCAGTACAGCTTAGTTCTGTGCATAGTTTTTCTCTTCTTCTATATACTTGAGGGCATACTGTATACCTTCTATGTTTAGATTTCTTAAATTGTCCTCTAAATCATATTTCCCTTTTCCTTATTAAAAAAATCCAACAGCTTTAAGTGCGTTAGGGATTTCATATTTGTTAAAAAGTGTTTGGAAGGTGGAGGTGCCTCTTGCTGTTCTCGCTTTAAATTTGTTCAGGTTTAGAAAAGTATTAAAAGTCATTGTTTTCTCTTATTTTTGTTGTTCTTGCCAAAAGTATTGGACATATACTGCCTTTGCCTTCAAAATATTGCAGATGAGATATTAGCCAAACTAGTAGTAGGTGCAGTGCAGAAATAATCATAGGCAATGGAGGATTGGAAACCTCAATTCATGAACTCCACTCAAGTGTATTTCCCCTTAATCCAAAGTGTCCTATGCTGTTTGGAACACAAAAAGTCCTGTAACATGCTGCTTCTAATCTTGATCAAATAAATAAAACAATTTTTTAAAAATCAGTAGGATATTCAAGCTGTTTTATCTAACGGCAGTGGCTCATTTATTCAGCATCTATTCTGGTCATTGAAAATACTTCATTAATGTTCCAGATGTGGTCCTACTTCAGCAACAGGAAAAATATCCCACTAACAATCATTTTAATAAAGATTGTATGCCTAAATAGCCTTCCCACAGTGTTATATTTATATTGGTATTGCCAAAACTATGAATCCAAATTGCTAATTTTTACAGTTTTGTGAAATGCCATAACTGTTTTATTTAATTGTAGGCAGATCTCCAGAGCAGTGCTCATTACAGATCAGTCTGTACTAAACACAGATTCAGAGCAGCAGGTATATAGCAATTTTGTATCACTTATCTCTTTATGAATTGTATGTATTAATATTTAGTTGTTGGTAGGAGTTAATTCATGCTTCTGTTTCTGCTTGAATCCAGCTTTTTAGTCAGCTCTCTACTAATAATTGTTTAATTCATTAGTCTCTATAAAGCTATTAGGAATTGTATTTTGTTTTGTTTTGTTTTAGTTCAATGACTTGGGTTTCCCTGTTTGGTTGGCACTATATTAATTAACAGAGTTTCTAAGCTGCTGTCTTCAAGGTAGTTCATTTTGCTTGCTTTTTAATAAACTGTTACCCTTAGTATTCTGTTGACTGTTAATTAATTATCTTGTCTAAACTTTGTTCAAAGTTATTTTTGGTTTTTTAACATTCACTTTTACTGTTCGAAGTTCTTATTGTACACTTTCAGATCCTTTATATGTTTCTGCTTCATCTGTCTTTGCAGACCTTAATTTTGAAGGATATTAATCTGCGTTAAGTGTTTCTTCTGTACGCTTCCTGTATTTTTACAGGTTAAATAAGATCTACAAATAAGAATATATATGACAGCGAAGTCTGTTCTTCCTAGTCTTGCTACTAGCAGTCCTGCATAGAAGTACTCCAGTTATTCTCACCTGACAGTACTCTGCCCAGTGTTCAAAAACGATTTTGCAATCTTTTGCCAACAGAGTTTCTAAACTGTCATCGTTTTGGAAAGGGCTGCGATAGGAGGTTTTCTTTCCATTGTGCTGCTGCAGGCATTCCTAATAAAGGTGGCCTTACTAACTTAGGTAGAAATTCTTGAATGCTCAAATTCTGCAGGATTGATTGCACAAACTGTTACTAATAAACCAGAAAACAAAATTGTATAAATGTCTGCAGTTATTTTTCACCTTTACTCAGAATTACGTTGGTTGCCTCATCCTCCATGTTACTCTGCTTTAACATAAGTTGTTCTTTCTGCTTGATAGGTTTCCATTTTGACAGTGCCTCCAGTGGATCTAGGAAAACCAGCAGTTTGCGTCATTGAGTTGTGTTCCTCAACCATGACATGCATGAAGGACACTTGTAAGTACACGGTATATGTAATCTTAACTACCTTTTTCCCTTTGACTCTCTCAACTCTTGAACAAAATTTAAAATATGTGAGTATCATTCCTCTGCTGCACAATGACCAGGCTATTATCTGAGAAAACAGTGTGTACTGGGTTACTGTTAGCAGCAGACGAGAGTAGTAGTCCATTGTCTTCATTCTATAGCAGTTGTATGCTGTTTCATATGGCTTAGGAATCATACTACAAGATTCTTGTTGCATTCAATTTTTTTTAATTTACATGTGATAGTTATTTATTTAAAATCTTACTGTGATTTTCTCGGTAATAAATTATATTATTATTTATTTCCAAACGGATCAAACATCAAATATTCCCTTTAACACTTATGTGCCTAATAAGCTTGATAGTTGTAGTCTGATTAATACTGGAACAATATTCTGTTTACTGTGCAGTAATTATAAAATAGCACCAACAAAGAGCTTTTTGTTATGACCGCTGTATTTTTTTTTAGATAAAAAGAAGTATTAGAATTCCACATTTTGTATGTTATGCAAGATTTTTAAGACAACTGAAGATTTAGTAGAATGGCAGATAAGGTTAGTGGAGAGCTCTAGCAGACTGTTTCTTCTCCACTGTAACTAGCTAAGATTGTGCAGTCTTCAAGTCAAAATATTAAGATTTTTTTTTGACTTAGAAATTTTTTCTTTGTAAAATTTTCTGCCAAAAATTTCTCTTACCACTATGATTAAAGGGCCAAAACCCATCCAAAGTATTTTCTCAAATCATTTCTGAAAAAAATCTGTAAGCAAAAAGGTGGGATCTTTAGTTAACATCGATGCATGGTTTTCTGGTTTGTTTTTTTTTTTTTTTTTTTTTCAGACTACCTTTAAAATTTAAAAGAATCTTTATGCCATAGGACTCAGTGGCCTCGTGAAAAATGTTACAAATTTTTTGTTTTCATAAAGATAGGTTCTCAGTACAAGCATCAAGTATATTTCAGTATTATTTCTAGCAGAATATTTTGGAGTATATGTTCTTGTTTTTGCTGCAGTTTCAGCTTTTTTCTTAATCAGCATATACTGAACAACTAATAGGTATGTTAATAGACTTATTTTCACTTACACAATAATAAATTTTTCCTTCAGTAGATTAAAAAAATATTCTAAAGCACCTGAATCATACTGGTAGTTTGTTGTTAGTTTGTTTTTTTGAAAATGGACTACCTTAGCTGAACTATTAAATTGAAGTACCTGAAGTGCGCTATATTTGGGGGCTTTTTATCTTCTGAAAGTTTTGGTGGAGGTGGGATTATGTCCCATTATGAGAGTTGGAGGGAAGGAGTTCATCATGATATATTTGAGGTAAAATTATGAAAATTCTATTAAGAACTTTGTTGTTGTTGTTTGCTGCAACAGATTCTTTAATTCTAAAGATATCTGAGAGATCACCTATCTAGAAGGGACATCCCAGTATTTCCATTAACAGTTTTCTATGTACAGAGCTTTATGACTCTGTTGTTGGTATTTTATGTGAACTTGAAATAGATGAGCAACAAAATGTTCTTATTGGGTATTTATTTTTCTTTCCAAATCCTTCTTCTGAATTCTGTTAAATAGATTACCAGTTTGGAACACTATGGAAGATAAACAGAATTAGAGGTTACCTGACCTAACACTTTTTAACAAAAAATAAGTAACCGTAATAATAACCAATTTATTTTACTGTTACCTAGGCTTGAACTCAGTTCTTTGCATATGAAAGAAGAGCGAACTAAATGATTAGGTCATTCAAAGTTATATTTCCTGCTTAATAATAAAAAAAGATAAACCTGTAATTAAGAACTTAGTGCTATAAAGCATATTGTTGATATTTATCCTTTAAATAGCTGACTTACTTTATGCAAGGGTTCACAAAATATATATAGCAGGAAGCAAAACTGAAGAAAGAATGGTGTTCAAGTAGATATAAATTACTAGTTTCGAGAGAGTTTCTGTGGTGCTGAAAAATTAAGGTTTCTGTTATTTACTTTTCTCCATAAATTCTTTTCATTTCAGAAGAGAAGGTACTACATTCCTTAATGAAATTTGTCTTCGAGTATTGAAATAATGCAGTTGTATTTTAGGTATAGCTCAGTTCTAGTTATGGGACATATTTCATAATTTTAAAAAAAAACTTTTACATCATTATCTGTAAATGGGTTTTAACCTGACTGATTTCTCCTTCAAACAATTATTTAAGATAAGTATACAAATACATCTACTCTTTGATCACATTGCATAAATGACAGGCACATAATCTGTATTGCCAGTTGAGTGGAACCGAACTCCTTCACTTGCCCTAAAAATTGAGACTGTAATGATGAAATCATGAACTAAACTCATCGTTCTTTGTGCTAGAAGAATTACTTGAAGACAAATGTTGGCAACCACTGTAACTAATGCAGTTATACCTGAGTAAATCAAATATAATCAAAATATATACTGATGACTGTGACTCATAGCCATAACCTTAAAGATAATAAAAAAGATTTTATCGAAAGTAAATGATGTGAACTTTAGTGATTTATAGCTGGGTTGTTTTTTTAGGAAAGAATAGATTGTATTACAATGTTTGGGGTTGTAAACATTTAGTTAAGGTTACAGGGAGACTTTCATTATCACCACCTGTTTTCTTTTACTTTTTTTATTACATACTCCTTTTAGACAGAAGGTTTTGTTGCGGTTAAATAGAAAATGAATATTTATGTTTGAATATAATCTCCGTGTGTGGAATCTCAAAAAAGAGGAGCATGAAGGATTAAGTTTTCTGGTCCTCCTGGAGTCAGTGTCAAACTTTCTGTGACATAACTGTGGCCAGGAAATCATTCAAGATATGTATGATGTACTTGTAAATAATGACACAAATATAGCCAGACTTCAGAGAGAAAAGAGAAAAATGTCGTATGGATTTAAAATAATGCCATAGCTATACATTGCTGTTAAATTGATCAGAAATGTAGAAGTAGTAGTAATGAAGAAAAAATGTACAAAGATATGTTAAACTTCTTCATGATCCTCTGACAGATACTTCTCTGCTGGTAAGTTTCCAGACAACCATTCAGTAGCAAATGAGTCGGTTAAGGTGGTTTTATAAAAAACTTTAAGGTGAGGCTTTTAAATATCTGAATGAATGGATGTAAAATCAGGTGGGATAAAGCAGCAGAGTAACTGGTTCTGTATCTGAACAGAGACGAATGGAACAGAAAAGAGGTAAAGAGCTGCACCAAGTGATTATCTTTTCGAAGGAGTCAGCAACTTCACCAGTTTGCAAAACAGAACAAATAAAGGAATAGTATGTTCCGTGAGGAATCTGTTTAGCAACTTTATTTTCATGAAAACAAGTACATTAGCAAGAAATCTAAATATCAAATCTGCATTATTCCAGCAAAACTGTGAATTTTCACAAACACAAAGTTGGATTTAGTGACATTGATTTGCCCATGGTGTAAGTTGAATTTTGATTAATTACACAGTTCCACAAATGTGTTCTTGTGGTCAAAAATCTTTTCGTGTTGTCTGTTTCTGATATGGGTTTGCTGTAGTCTGTGACTTGTTTCTGATGTGTACAGAGCACCTCTTGAAATCAAGTACTTGAAATCAGCTTTGCAGATCATCAGAAATCCTTACTGGCCCACCTAATCTAATTTCACCCTTACACAAACACAAAACTGTTGTTTCTCCCATTCTGTAAGAAGGTGGATGAATAAAATGTTGTAGAGCTTTTTGTTATGTTGTACCAAGGAATTGCATATGTCATAACTTACATCACAGAACAGTTCTCTGATACTCAGCAGTGCTTATTTTCAAATTTTCTCGTTTGTCAAAACATGATGGTGTTCCCAGTGTTCTTCATTCTCCGTGTGGCTGTAAAGAAATAGTTAACTGCCAGCCCACTTGAGCTGTAACTTAAAACATGCATCTATTCACTTCATCTCCTATTTACTGTTTCATACAATAAAAGAAATGGAAGTCTTGCTCAAACTTTTTACTTCAGTGAAGAAAGATAGCTTCCTACTTACTCCTGTACAGCCAGACTTTAAACTGTGAGTAGCCAAATTTCCAAATTCCCACTCACTCCCAATTTAGCTCTTAAAGGAGAGTGTTGATGAAAGTAGTGATATTTGCAGGTTTAGTATGTTGTTGAACTATTGGACTGTCAACACTGATAAGAATGTTCTTGGGGTTTCTGGAGGTCATTAATGGCAAATACAATGTATCATCCAGATTCTTGCTGCTGCTTTTCTTGGTATCAAGAGACACCTTTTCATAGAATGACATTCTCTCTGTCTGCACTGCTGATGTTAAATTATATTTCCTTCTTACCAACATATATGGAAGAGCAAGACAGCTATGAGATGTATTAAGAAAATTTCTCTGTGTTGTGTATATACACTGTATTTCCGTAATACAGTACTTCTCTGGGTTAAAGGAAGTGATTTATATGAAGAGCAGTGATTTCTAAAAGCCTGCTGTGCCTTTTAAAAATTGTAAATGATATTTATATATCTGTGTATTGGTGATTGTAATTAGTTTGTGTTCTCTTTTCACAGATTTAGTCCATTTAACCTGTCCATCAACTAAAACTGCTAGGGAAGATTTAGAGCCTGTTGTACAGAAGTTATTCAATCTAAATACAGAAAAAGGTAAAAATAAATAAGTATTAAGAGATTATTTTGCAAAAATATAATTTACCCTTGTAACTAAAATGTCTGTTACTGAACATCTGAATCTGTCATCGGAGTCAGCGTATGGTGAGCTGCTATTTAGATATCAGCATCTCAAAGTAAAGGAATCTATTTTGAGAGTGAGATTGATTAGGCAGGTGTCAGGTTTTTTGTATTTCATGATCTAATGTTCCAAGTCTTCTTCAGCTGTGGTTTAACTTCAGTATACAAGGACCGTGGCTATAAGTGTCTAGGACCTTTTTAATTTTTCACACTTTCTTTTTCATGGAAACATATTTGCTTCTCAGCGTGTCTTTCAAAGGTGCAGTAGTGAAATGAAAAATTTGTGAATCTGGTTTTTTTACACTGTCCTGTTTTTAGTGATTTCTGTCACTTGGGTATCCCTAAGAAAAGTTATCAAAACCCAGAAGTTAGTGATCTGCTTTTCTCCTCCAGCTGCCAGATGTGCTCAGTGCTATAAGCTTCTTAGTTTTCTTTTGCCTTCTCTTATTCTAAGACTGTTGCTCATCCTTTTCTTGTCTTCTTCAGGTGCTTCCTTGTTTGCTATTTTTAGTTGAAATTCTCTAGATTCTGCTTTAAGCAGTGGAAGCATAAAGTTGTTATGCACTGCAGTGTTATCAGGAAGGTAGATTTCCAGTAATTTCCAATAATGAACTATTTGGCCCTAAATTCAAGAAAACCTTGCCAGCTACTTTCAGGAACTTTGACCTTGAGATGGACAATTTCACAGTCCCAGAGGCAAGTAGCTGTTGACAAAGCAGTTGTTCCCTAGAAAGAAATTGTCCCTGAGATACTTGGAGCTAGTTCCATAGAAGTCTTTGAAATTTAATCCCGAGATCTTGAATTTAATCATATTTTTGGTAGATGCTCGTAGAATAGGTAGTGTGCACATAGAAGATGTTGCTGTGTTCTAACCCTGGCAATGCATTTTTAAATATAATGTGCTCATACTTAAATACAGTAAATCATCGTTCTTCTATGAGAAAAAATACTAAGCTGTCAGTGGAAGTGTTTATGTTCGTATATACGCAAGTTAGTAAGATGTGGAAGTATTTTATAATATTTATTCTTGGTTTGCTTCTAATATTTGCTGTTATGTTTCATTCTTGAAGCATTACATGAATTCAGGTAGAATTTTCTCCTGTTTAAAAAAAAAAAAGAAATGCAGTCTTTTACATGACCAGTCTTTCTTTTTCCTCTCAGGGCTCTGTAACCAAGAACAATGTTTCGTGAAGGGTTGAGTTCAGCTTTTCACAAGCTTGTTTTTCTGCATACTTTTCCTTTTTTTTTTTTTCCTTCTACCTTCTAATGAAAAAGCAAATATCTTACTGTTTTTGTTAGACAACAAAGTGCTTTTAATAGGAAGTAAAGTATTAAATAATATGCATTTTCTTTCTTTTTTGCTTACAGGAAAGGGTTCTTTGATGTCCCAAAGATGTAAATTTTTTACTAGGTTTGTAGTACAAGAGCCTTTACAAAACACATATGTAGAATACAACTAGGGTTTGTAAATAGAAAACTTTATTAGATTGGAGAGCTGCAAACACTTTTCATGTTGATATTTGTTAATTTAAAGCCCACTAATTTCCAACTTTTAATATTTAACATATATCTTAAACTTTCAAGACAGTGCCATGTGTCTCAAAGACTCAATTGGTGAAGAAAAGATTAGCTTGCAGTTTAGTGTCTTCTAATCATTTGGGGGGGGTTAGCATTAATCTTAATGTTTAAAGTGATCCAGTTTTGAAATGATATATTGTTTAGAACCTGACCGAAATTCTTCCGTAGAAACTCTGTGATCACAGGGGTCCTCAGGTGCACTGAGGCACTGAAAAGCTAGTTTTCACTGACACATAGGCCTTTTTATCATCAGGATGAGGTAGTGGTCGTATTTTAATTAAAATGTCAGAACAAATACTGTTGGAGTTATTGAAAATGAATCACCAGATAAAGTGAGCACTGGGCCATGGCAGGTCAAAGAGGCAAAGTCACCTGGAGAAGAGGACTCCATTCATTTTCCTGCCTAAATGAGGAAGAAGTAACTTTTATGAGCAATGTGAACTTTTAAATATATTAAAGAGCATCTTGCCCTGTATTAAGGCTCAGACTTTCACAGGCTGATGAATTTAATTTATTTTTCAAACTGTTCAGTATGGATAGCACCTGTTTTTTTTAAATATTTGACAGTTATAAAAAGATACTGAAGGACTAGCATAGACTTATCTCTTTTTTTTTTTTTTTTTTTTCCTAATTCAACTGCTTTAAAATTCTGTTTTGAATGCCATTGTTATCTACAAGTTTCTTCCTTGGAAAGAAGTAAAACTCGCAAGGTCTTCTACAAGCTTCATTTATTTTACAGGAGGTAAAATACCAAAAAAGGAGACAGCAAATATGCCAAACAAATAGTATCTATTAAGCTAAGAATCTGTGTTGTGTATTCCTCCATTGCATTCTGCACTGTTAAAAAGTGACCTTCATCTTCCCAGAGGTTTTTCTGCCTGTGTGCAGAGGGGTTATATGAATGTGCAAAGTAACTGCAAGGAGGTGCAGATGATGAACAAGCAAGATGTAGTTTATGATCATTTTGTATTCATAATGAATATTGTAGCACAGTACAAGTCTTCAGTAAGCGTAGATAAATATAAATTAATCATTTATTTTCATTTAGCAGTATTTCCACACTTTAGAGACTCTACATACTGCATATCACACCTCTCAAATAGAGTACTTCTGGGTTTTGGTAATTCTTTATCTGCAGTTAATTTGGGGGGAGGTATTCTTTGTGGATTTTTCTTTAAAATTACTTTTATTTAAACCATGAGCATTAGTTAGTCATCTTAGATTGGCTTGAAGATGCTCAATCTTAAAGCACACAAAGGTCTGTTATGAGAAGAGTTCCCATACAAAGATAAATATTAAATGAGTGGGGAAAAAAGTATACGTCAAAAATATCTTTGCATGTGGAATGCAATAGCTTCAAGCTGGCACAGCCCGTGGGGGACTTGTTCAGACCATCATATGCTCATGGAGTTTATCCAGAGTAAACTAGATAACATGAAGTGGAAAGGCGTTAAATTTAGACCAAGCTTCTTGGTAGTATGCTTTTAGGTGATAATTGGTTCTTATGTGGCATAGTGTGTACAGAATAAGTAGAGTTTACATAGCTATGGTTGGAAAGGAAAAGTATGATGAAAGAGTACCTCAGAAAAGAATGGAAATTAAAATTAATTGGCTTTTTAAAGGAAAAAAAATTACTTTATTACAGTAATTCCATGTTAATAAATTGACTTTTAGTATGCTAGATTACATATTTCCCATGTTGCACGTGAATGTTGATTACTGGAAACACTTTTTTTTCTTTTCAGAGACTGAAAATGAAGAACTGGAAAAACCTAGAGTCCTCTGGGCAGTCTACTTCAACATGAGAGATTCTTCAGGAGTTGACAAAAATTTTTATGATGGTTTACCCTCAAATGTTTATGTCTGTTCTGGACCAGACTCTGCTTTAGGAAATGACTGTGCTGTCAAACAGGTTGGGCAGATAATTTTTTTTGGTTGCAGAACTTCAATTTTAAAGACCTAAGGAAGTCCAATACAGTCTACTTTTGTCCTGGATTATTCTGCTTTGTGCTAGGTAACTAGTACTAATACAGCTATAAAACGTCACAGCTAGGCATACAAAAAATCTTACTTAATGAGCAAAGTGAATGTCAGCGGGATTGAGAATGGAGGAAACTTGAGAAAAGGTCAGTTGATACAGTTACATTAGGAGTAGCAGATAGATACTGTGGAAAGGAAAAACTGTCAAATAATTCAGAAATATAGATGATACCTCCCCAAAATATGTAGTCTGTCGCCTGTAAGGTTAAAGGGGAGATACAGTAGTAGAGAACAAATCAAAGGTCAGAAAAGCCTATCTACAGTTCAGGTTGGAAGGATCATCAAAGTAGTTTAATACCTGCAGGACATAGTCACAAACCTAAAACCTATTGGGAGGAAAACCGAGGATAATCACTAATCTGGTACATTAACCTGTCTCAGTTTATCTTCTCTTTGCCTTAGTATTACTGTATTAAAAAATTATGGTGTAATTGTGTCTCTGAAAGAATTGAGGGGAATGTCATGCTATTTGTGACCTTGAGATAGTATTTGGCACCAAATCACACTCAGTTCTGATTTTTAGTTCTCAGTATTTGGGTGTCTACATACCTAGTTCCTGCTAACTAGAATCCTGAACTGAGAACCACTTGCAACTTGCCTAGTAGTAGGCATACCATACCAGACCTCAATTTAAGACAAACTACTAGTGCTTTGAAATTGGAGGCGAAGAGTGAAAGCTCCCTAAATAAAACTAGGTAGATGGAGAGATCGTGAAATAGCCACCTTCTGTGTTGGCAATAGGCAGAATGTGCAGGGACACCAGATCTTCAAGGGTAGGTACGTAGAAATTCACAAAGAACTTCATGTCATATCTCTCATTGTGCCTTCCCCACTACTATTGAGCAAAAGACAACAAGATCATGCGAATATGTAGATTATGACTTGTTCAACAAAAGACAACTACAGGAATGCTTCTCCTTTGCTCTGCCATTCAGAGATCCACCTTGATAAGGAAGGTATGAATTCTTAGGCAAATCTTCCACAGCAGTCACTGTGGTGTCAGGGTGCTTTCAGTGCTAAGGTGAGAACACTTTTACATCTTTGTAGGATTAACTGGCACTAGTCATTTTTAAAGCTGGTTTTTTAATGGCCATGTTCAGAGAATGTGCATGCGGTCTTCTAACCATTTGCAGGATTTTTTTATGACTAAGTCATAAACCTCTTAAAAATAAGTTTTTAAAGTGGAAAGGCTGACATAGCCTGAACTGTAGGGTCAGAACAGTATAATTAAGGGCTAATAGTATCCTTCATTTTGCTTTACAAGGCAATAATTTGCCTCCCAAGAGGATAAAGAACTGTAAAGACAAAAAATAATGCTAGACAATTAAAATTGTAAATGAATTCTTTTCTAAATGAGATTTTTCATTTGTTATTTAAAACAATGCAAGTTAAAAGCTGTTTAAATACACTTAAAAAACAGCCTATTTCTAATTCCGATAGCCACCTTTTCTAGCATTCAGCTTTGTCTTATCTTAAGAGCTCTTTTTCTTACCAATGAGTAATGGTTTTATAGATCAAGCTGTGTTTAAGTATTCTAGGTGCTGTAGTTAGCCTGTTGACCATCAGTGAGATAGATGATAAACAAGCAGATCTTGGAGGAAAAACAATCAAGAGCCTAAAACACTGCCTTTCAGAAAGAGTAGATAGAAGCTACGTTTTTTTTGAACCTGTTTTAAATTTTGAAACAAATGGTCACTAGTCAGAGTGAAAAATATTTTAGGGTAAACGTGTTTATAATTAAAAGTCATAAGGGAAAATAGAAGTGAGGAGTGTATGTGAGAACCAAGTGAAGAATAGGCTGAAGGTAAAGCAGAACTCACAGTAAGAATACATCCTTCCCATCTAGCATGCAGGTACCTTCTAGACAAGTGGAGGAGGGAAATACGTGTAAGTTGGTGTGCCTTCTACCCCCAAATCGCTTTCATCTTCCTAGCAATGGGATGGAAGTCTCCAAACATGAAATATTTACAAACTCATGGATCAGAACACTTAAAAAACCAAACAAAAAACCACTGTGTGTATTAGTCTTGGAGATAGCTTGGAAAATTGAATCTAATTTCTCTAATCAATTCTGTGTTTACTGTTTTAATGATACTTCCCATGATGTATGTTTTCATTACCATTAGTATTACTAACTTTTATATGTCATGCTGTTTGATTGTATTGATGATACATTATTTAGAAGGCAAGACACCACAACTTTTACAGACGATAATCCGTCTACAGCTCACTATACAAATGACTTTGTTCTTGTTTTATTTTAAGTTAGTGTTAAATTCCTAATATAATACTGAATTAATTTTGATGTCTGCATTTACTTGCCCTGAGGATGGGCTGAATAACATGTAAAGTGCCATTTATGATTCCTTCAAATTCTGTATTTATGGATCAAGTAAAGCATCTGGCTTCCAGTTTTCTATTTTTTCGCTGCTACAACCTGACATGAATTACCATGTTCTAAAGTAGTATGTTCCCTGAAGTATTTCAGATTTGTGAGGCATCTTCATGTTCATAAGAGGAAGCACTAAAATTATAATGCCAATATTTGTCCTTTAACCTCTTTACATTTTTTTCTATATCTGGAAGGATTTCAGAGTTACTCAAGTGTGTCGTATTTCAAACTACTGTTAGTTTGGTAGTGTTCTCTGTAAAAGTTGCCATGAAAGCCCTTACAGCTTGTCTACGTGCCATCGAGGTGTGTAGCTGGGATACAGTAAAACAGTAAAAAATCATAGTTTTATTCAACTTCAAACAGTCAATAAATTAGAGTATCTGTGCAAGTGCTTTACATGCTTATGTCTTAATGCTTAATTCAAACATACACATGTGAAAGCTGGTATACTTAAATAGTTCCTTCAATATTTAGTAGTTACTAACTTAATCAGTTACAATAAGTATCAAAATGTTATAATGAAGGAGCTGTTAAATTATTTTTGGTTATTCTGCATGACTTCAGCTGGATAAGGTTAACTTAAAAAATTGGTAGACCTGAAAGCACTCTATACCATTAAATTGTTCAATTATAATCAATGTCATGATGTCCTACATAACATACTGAGAATTTCTTTCCGTGTTCAACCTCATAATTATTTGACCATTTTTGGAGTGGATATTCGCTGACTAATTGGAGACTGAATAATTGTTGAGAACTGCGTAGGAAATGTTTGTCTGCTCTAATTTGTCATATATTTAGTGCAAAATAGGACACTTTTCTTCAATATTCTATTAAATATAATAATAGTTCAAGAATATTTTTGGAGTTTTAAGAACAAGTGCAGACTTGAAATAAGTCTTTCTCTTACCATCAAAAACTTAGTTTTGTAAAGTTCTTGTAGGATATTTGTACCCTCTTGCCCCCTAGACTTACTAGGCAAGTTTTTCAAATTACAAAACCATGTTTTTGAAGTAAAGAATATAAATTTTTTGTATCTTTTTTTGTATACTAATATAAATAGTTTTAAACAGTTTTAAATGGGTATGGAAGAGTGAAATTTAGGAAGCAGAATGAAAAATGAAATTGAACTGAGAGTAGACAGGGTCATTTAAGCAGTTAATAATGGAGTCCTACATCCACGTGCTGGTGATACAAATCCACTGCTGGTGGGCAGTGAAGTTTATCACAGAAAGCTGTTTGGTACATGCTCAATGATGTATTAATCTGAAAACAATTCCCTCTTGTCCAGGAATCCACATCATGTAATCAGCCTTTGCAGTTGGCATTAACTGACCCTACTGTCAGCTTTTTCAGTGCAGTGTCTGGCAGCAGTATGAATATAAAGATTAAATGCATTCTTGCCTATGTGGGAGCTCTCATTGCAGGTCGTCTTTAGGGCATAGTTTACTAAATAGACAAAATAGAGAGGCAATATGCCTTTGCCTTTTTAGAAACCCAAAACATAACTGTGTTCTGCATCAGTTGTCTCTGTTTGCATTACAAGCTTAAGGACTTGGAAAAGAAAACCGTTATGGACACGTGAAGTGCATGTTGATTCAGTAAACGAATTCCTGAGCGTCTCTAGCCTTTTTTTTTTTTTTTTAGATAAGCTTATAGATAGGTTATTTGCACAAGAACATGTAAAACTATTTAACACTAGTTAACAAAGCTCCTTGCATTCTTGTGGTTTTTTAAAAAGATTTTTGCCCTCCTTTGTTTTTATAAAATGTCTCGTTTTCAAGAATTCTAAGATAGTATTATTTTGGTTCTTTTTCTCCCAGATTTTGTAGTTGTGTTCTGTATGTTGTAATAACAACTACCCTGATGTTATCAAGAACACATTTCTTTTTAACATCTTTTATTGCAGTGGTCAAAAAACTTGACTTTTTGTGTGTACTTAATTTCTAAACCTCAATGCCATGAAGAGTAAGTGGCATTGTAAATTAAATCCTTGAACTATATCTTAAGAGTAACTGTCTTTTTATTTAAATGAAAATTTCTTATACAGTTCTTTTCAGAAAGGCACAATTTGTGCACATAGGTGTATGCATATAATACATTGAAATTATAGACATGTTTTTTGATTAAATTATAAATGTATCGTATACAACTGTATATATTTTCAATGATAATATTCCATTGGAAGAGGATAGTTCTCAGTTGAGCTATCTATGAGCTGTTCAGAAAAACAGAAACGCAAATGTGTTTGTAGTTTTTAAATTTAAGAAGGAATCCCCTATAGATATGATGTAGGTCGTACATATTAACAATTTCCTGGCTTTGCTTGTCCTGTGAAATGGATTCTTCTCTCTGGAGAGAGGCAAGATCTTTCCCATGCTTTGCATTTGGCTGCAGCTAGGGATATTTTTATAGTGGAAAAGATCCTTTTACTTGCAAAAAATCAGCTTCATTGTTCTCAATACAATGTAGAATGACCAGCATTTTTTAAAAAGCCCTATGCTGTGACTTTCCTAGTAGAACAATGTAAAAGGATAGATTGCTTTTTCTTTTTTGAGGAGTGCAAGAAGGAACGGATTTCCCATGTGCTTACAATACTGTCAAAGTATTAAATCACTATTGATTTGAAAGAACAGAGGGTAATCTTAAATATCTGTAAAATACTGCTGCAAGGTATTACATTTCAAGGTAAAGTTTATTTTATGCTTTTTTTTCTGAATAGGCTGAGACTATTTTCCAAGAAATGTTTCCTACAGAAGAATTTTGCCCACCACCACCAAATCCAGAAGATATTATTTATGATGAAGATGAGATTGCGCCAGAAGAGTCTGGATTCAGTAATTCACCAGAGACAAAACCTGAACCCTCAACTGAGGAAAGCAGTAGCGGAGGTAGTACTGCTGTTAAGAAAGAAGATAATGAAGAATGAATTAGCTCTGTTCTCTTAGTAGAAGAGGAGGTTGATCCAAACTAAAATGTAAGGGAGGAAGGGTAAGAAAAAGAGATTTAAAAAAACCATAGCCGTATTATTTGCAATTGCCTTACTTTCCTTAGCTTGAATAATCTTTCTTCGTCAAATAGTTCTGTTGATAGCTGAGACATTTCTAAATAGTCACAGTTTCACCAGGTCCAGGGGTGCTTGTAGCTAAACAAAAAACATAGAACAAAGCATTTGAATTTAAAATGCTAAAATAGGATTCATGATTTGTTAAGAGAATTTGGTTTTGTTTTACATCTTGGAAGGAATCCTCCATCTTTTAAACAAGCAACAAGTCGAAACTAATCAAAAGAAAAACGTGCAAGTTTGCTTACCAGTCAGAAGATGATCTTCTGATACAATGTATCACAGTTCTACTAAAAATCATTGGATCTGTGCTAATTAAACAGTTGAACGTGAGCTTCACAATCTGTCCTTCAAAGTGGTTTTATGAATGGAACTTAAAGGCAATAATATTGACACTTCTGGAGTGGCTTTAGAATATGTAATAGATGTCATGTTTGATTTGTATAATGAAAAATTTCTTATATGGTTTTGAAACTGATGCCATAATTTAGAAACAAATATAATGCAATAGATGTTCCTCACATGAAACCATTTTACATTCAATTTTTTTTTAATAAGATATAATAAATCACACATTTTCACTAATGACTTAATTTACTGTAGTCAGGAAAATAGCACAATTTAAACTTAATGCTAGATTTCCCAACAAAATTTAAAATCATAAATGGAACGTACCTGTTGTCAGTTTCCCTGGATTTGTTGCAGTGTTTGGGCCTTTAATAAGCCAGTAGTTAATTTTTTGAAGTACGGTGTCTAAGAAGTTTAGATGATCATTAATTGAGGTTTTTTGTGGTGGGGAGAAGGTTCAACTGATAATTCCAAAGGTTTGTATTGATCCCAGTTAATAGGATTAAAATTAGTGCGATAGCTGTAAATGATGTGTTTTGTAATGATAAATCATAAAGCATTTATACAATAAAATTTATTGAAGTATTTATAAGCCTAGTTTGTATGAAAAATTACAAAATGAGAAAGCTGTTGTAAATGACCGTGATAAAGTTGCACTTCTTCTGAACAATGCTTGAAATTAGATATTCAGATGATGAAAAATATTTAGCGTTTACTTAAAGTTTTACCTTAAAATGTACACCCAATAGATCAATAGTATATCTAAATATAGAGGTCAGTGAATTCTGATGAGTCGGGGTTTAAACTTCTACATGAACTTAGATATAGTTCTAGCAGTGCTTAAAATACTGTACGTAAATAAAAAATGCCATTGAATAATGAATATTCAGCGCTGTCTGAACTTGACACATCCAGGCTTTTGTACAGTTTTGCAGTGCGTGTGCCTGCCTTTAAAATGGCTTCATGCCATAAAGGTTAATTTATTTATTTTTTTACAGCATAACTGATGCGGTTAACTTCACTTTGTCTTGCATCATGATACATTGTCCAATTTGCATTTCAAAAACCGGTTTGTTATTGTTTACAGTCTTTGTTTTTTGGATAGGTACCAGTGTGTGTATAATCCCAAAATCCTCAGAAAAATATGTGGTTGAAATGTTTCCAGTGTTAAACAGTTATCTTTGGATGCTTGTGATTGAGCAGTTATTTATATATAGTAATAAGCAGGCTGCCTCTTCATTTAGCTGTGATTTTTATGTGTATTGGAAAGCATGAATGTATGGTAATTGTATTTAACATCTACAGATCTGTAAAAGAACTAAGTGGAGGACCTAGTGCCTGTTTGTCTTTCAATAATAGGGATCATAGGTGAATTTTTCATCTTCTTTGTTTACAAGGAAATCGTTTGATGAAAATTAAAGGTTTGCTTGCAAGTGCATTTTTCTGTGTTTTCTTTCAGTTACGCAAGAAAAGCAGTTCATTTGTTAGCTGAGATTTCCTGATAATTCTCTTGTCTACTTTCGTCATGTTGACATCTGTAGTAAGATTGAAGTTTACGCGCATGACAGTATGTTTTAGCAAGTTTATATAAGGTAGCATCAGTTTGGAAATACTGCAAATTTGATTTTAGATAAGACGGAATAATCTACAAGTTGTAGGCTATGACTTTACACTACATTGATTGCTCAAAAACTGTTTTCATGTCTCGTTGGTATGGTGAATAGAAACATAAAATGTTTTTCCTATGGTACTTGAGTACTCAATAGCTCACTTGCAATAGCAGTAGATAAGACTGTTGATCTTTGTATTTTACAGAAATCATGCACTGAACTGCATTTTGTTCTTGCTTTAAATGATTTAAGCATACAAAGTGAGGGTTAGGCTTATTTGAAGTAGTTTTTAAGGCTCATCATACAGGATGTATTCAAAAGATAACATGACTTTTTAAAAACTGGCAATTTATCTGTAGGATTATTAATAAATCAAGTTAAAGAAAGATAAGGTTAATTGAATTTTTAAACAAGTAGCTATATTATCCTTCAAGCACCTTGGAGCTCATACAATATTCACACCTTTTTTTTTCTAGGGAGTGCTTTGATATGTTTGAATTCCTTTTTTAATGAGTACTTTCTTTTTAACTTGGTTAATTGGATTAACCCTTAATATTCATACAGTCAATTTTATGCCATTTTCCTTTCTGCTGTTGTATTGCCTTATCTGTATGACTGCAATTAGTTACTGTTCTTCTGGAAGTATTTTCAGCCATGAAGCTGCTACGTCTGCTTTTTTTGGTGATGATGATGCTTAGGGCCATTTGACAGGTAATCATTAGAACTTAGATCCTTGCAGACTATGGGGTCTTTTCTCCTATCATTGCAGGGGGATTTATGTAGGTAACTCCTATTAATGTTAATGGGACTTGCATGTGTAAATCCTCCTTGCATCAATGGGAAAATTGACCCCTGAAAAAAAAATTCATGTTAGACTTGCTGATTCAGAAACGTCCAGGCTGTCAGCTCCTGTGTGGAAATGTGATGGAGCATGTGCTTTGTGCTGTTTCACTGAAATGCTCTGAAGAGGACTCGGGGAATTTTCAGGGGCTTTATCTTTTATATTGTATTTTATATTTTCCATACACTTCCGAATCTTGTCAGAGTTCCTGTAACGATTCTTTTTATGTAGCTAGTATCTATTTTACTTTCTGTACTCAGCATGGCTCCTTTTGCTTCGGCTCTCATTGTGTTTTAGGCCCCTCTGTCTCCCCTCCAAATCTTTTTACGTCAGCAATATGAGTTGCAACAGCTTAATTTCAAGAACAGTTTGCTAGTAATGTATTGATTAATGACAAGTCAGAAGTATTAAAATACTGTTTTCACACAATAAGAGACTAAGTCACTTATAATCCATAATCTCAACTGTTGAGGGGATAAAAACAATTGCCTCAACACTTTTCCAGGCTGGGAGTGGGAAAACATGTGAACTACCCACTTGCCTTGAGTGGTTCCAAATCCAGACAATTTTTACATTTCCAATGGTATCAGCAGGAAAATGAAACTTAACTGTTTTGTGTGTGTGTGTATAATACTATTGGAAAAAAATTCTGTTAAGAATTGTAATCAGCTTTGTGTGTGTGTATATATATATTATGACAAAATTATTAACTCATAAAAGTTAATCATTTAAACGTTTGCAGAAGTCAACCACTATAGAATGTCCAAAAGTTAGAATTAACCTGCTATTACCAGAACTGTGAAAAATATGTGGGAGAGTTGTGGTGGCAGGGCAGTTGCTTGCATTCCTTGGGTAAGTAGCGATGCAAAGTATGTTTGATAAGATGTAGAAGTAGTTGTGACACTGGAAGTCTGAGACACTGATATAAAATGTTCATTTATTGCAGCCCACTTTAATAGTAAGATTGCTTCAATAATCAGATGGAAATCTTTACTTAGGTGTGTATGATTTCAAGAATAATTTTTTTAATGTGATAAAAAGTTATCATTTTTTAATGTGATAAAAAGTTACCATGGAAGGATACTTTCAGCTGTAGAGGTAAGTAGTATGAAATGGTCAGCCATGTGGAATTCATGTCATCAGCCTCATATCTAGCAAAAAAATTACTTTTGGTGAAAATAGAACTTATTAGCAATTCCACCATTATGTTTATTTACAGGCTGCCAGTTCCTGTTTATAAGAGTGACTGGTTCTTCAAAATCTGGATGGGGAGCCAGGCAGGAATATTGTAAATCTCAATGACATTTGAGATTTAGAAAGTTGACAGTGAAGTATCAGGAAGATGTAGTTGTCGACTGCATGGGAGTTCTGATCAGAGGAGACTTTAATAGAAAATACTCTTCCTGTCACAATTCTAACAGACAATATATTTTACACTACTTGCATACATTGACAAAAAAGATGGAAGGTATCAACCTGAATGTATATCAAGCCCCAGATGTATTTGAGTAAACGATGGTTGCGTAGACAATGGTTGACTCCCAGTGTATATAATGCTGCTCAAATGGCAGTTTTATGTAGGTGTCTTCTCAATCTTGGGGAAAAGCTTCTTTGAGAGTGTTGCAAGTTTTATAACTGGCCAGTATACTGAATTCAGTAGTATACTTCTGTTGTCGTTTAACCCCAGCCAGCAAGTAAGCCCCACACAGCTGCTCGCTCACTCCCCCCCGGTGGGATGGGGGAGAGAATCAGAAGAGTAAAAGTGAGAAAACTCATGGGTTGAGATAAAGACAGTTTAATAGGTAAAGCAAAAGCCACACACACAAGCA
>NW_008796193.1:3486815-3504650 GCF_000699145.1 Aptenodytes forsteri | reverse complement strand
TAATGGTGACTTGGGAAGACAAACACCATCACTCCGAACGTCCCCCTCTTCCTCCTTCTTCCCCCAGCTTTACATGCTCAGCATGATGTCATATGGTGTGGAATCTCCCTTTGGTCAGTTGGGGTCAGCTGTCCCGGCCGTGTCCCCTCCCAGCTTCTTGTGCCCCCCCAGCCTGCTCGCTGGTGGGGTGGGGTGGGGTGAGAGGCAGAAAAGGCCTTGACCCTGTGTCAGCACTGCTCAGCAGTAACTAAAACATCCCTGTGTTATCAACACTGTTTCCAGCACAAATCCAAAACGTAGCCCCATACTAGCTACTATGAAGAAAATTAACTCTATCCCAGCCAAAACCAGCACAACTTCTTCACCTGATTTTAGTTTTTCCTATTACCTGTCAGAATTTTTTTTTACTCAAAAAGGTTTAAGCATCAAGTAGGACTAAAATACTTTCTTGGTGACAGTCTAGTCTTTTGATTACCATAAGAGGCATGGTGCAAGGAGGTTGTGCCGTTAATACAGATAATGCTGATTTTCAGGAAATCTGAGGACATCCACATTTTTAGATACAGATTTTCAGGATCTCATACTTCCTTCTGAAGTGCCACCCCATAATTCATAATATATTTGGGTCTCTGGAGAAGGCTTTAGTGCTGTTCCTCCATTCTGTATGGTTAAGACTCCAGTAAGTGGGGCATGCCAAAGGCTACGGACACTCCATCTGTCTTCTCAAACAGAAGAGGCTTCTCTTCTGAGGTGTTAATTGCATGATAGCAATCGCCACTGGTGGCTAACAAATGTGGCTTCGGCTTGTATAGCTGCTTTTTTGCTGCTCCAACTTCAGGAAGCTTATTCTCTAGTTGAGTACTGGTAGCTTTATCTCATTCCTTTTCTTTTTCTCTAAGCATTGAGCTGGACTAAGAAATGCTTCTCTGTTGGAAGTGATTGTTGTCTCAATCCTGAAGCTGTTGGGTTAGTAAGTCATATTAGCACAATGATAAAACATCTGGATAATGTCGTGCTAGACTGCAGTTCATTGATACCTCAAGGCCTAGTTCACAAGCCATAAAACCAATGTGGTGTTTGTTGGTAAGCTGGTATTCTGTACCTGAGTTGAATGTCCAGACTGAGGAACAAGGTTTTTTTATTACTGGCTGACATCATACTAGAAACCTGAGTCTAGAAAAGAGTAGACAAGAGTCTTCTCTCATTAAAAACAAAACAAAAACAAAAAAATCACAAATCCAAACACTCCTGTGCTTTGTTTTAGACTGTGAGTACATAAGAAACTTGGTAATGGCCCATGTGGAATTCTGAATCTATTCTGTTTCAAACCCAAGCATATTTCTGGAGCTCACCCAAGGGAAAGCCATTTAATCATGATGAGAAACCAGCTGTCAGACCAATGTAACGAAACATTGCTCTGGGAACTTTTCAGTAGCGTGAAAGTCACTGCAAGTCATGGTTGAGTCCTTTGTTGTCAATAAATTATCCAGTGAATTCGGCCTTTTTTCCTGTTAAAAAAATCTGTGTAAGCCCTAGCTAAGTACCTTCAGTGAATAATTTTTAGACTATAGATTATTCAGAGAGAATCCACTATGATTCTTACAGCAACTTATTAGCTAAGTCATGTGGTATTTTCCTGCTCCATATTTGGATGCTGAAATAATACATAAAAGTTAATTTAAAAAATTATGTATTCATTATTACATCATACATTTTTAAAACAAAATAAAATACTTTTATGAAAAACAACAAAAACGCTATCTACTATTAAGGAAGCCATCATGAAATAACTTATTTTGGTGACACTTGTATGTGATGCTTGCATTTTCTTTCCATAGAAGTTTTAAGCCAGGAAACCTTAGATTACTTTCCAGACTCTCAGTCTGAATCTAAAATGAAAATGTGAGCATGGTAAAAGCCAATAGCCGTCACAGTTAAGGACATACTGCTAAGATATCGCTTGAAATGCACACTGCATGGAGTATACATCTAAAAATTTGGTTTGTATCAAATCTCTTCAGATGGCCTATTCCAGTGTCATCTCTGAAGCGATGTTTGAAATTGCATGCACGTGCACAAATGTAATAAAGGGCGGACAAAGCAGTACTCGAAGAGTAACAACAAGCAGTGGATAATGTATCAACTTGGGATTCAAGAGAAATGGATATGTTTTTTGGCTCTGGCGCTGGTTTCCTCAATGAACTTGGTTGAGTCATCTCCCTTTAATGTTGTAGTAAAAAGATGTAAAATGGTGACAGATATTTTTCTGAAGCCTTTTGAGAGGTCAATAAAATATAAAAGTAATATATGTATTTGAGAAAAAAACAGTGTTAATGATAACTGTAAAAATGGATAGCAGTAGTACTTGAGTAGAGGTGGAAATGATTTTCTGATAAAAAATCAAGTATAACTATTATAACATGATTGAGATAGCAAATACTTTGTTAGCCAAGTCCCTTTTTTCCATCTCTGATACTTTCTGTGTTTCACAAGTAAGGTTTCACCGATCAGCACAAACTCTTTGTTTACTGCTTAATAAAAATAACATAAAAATATACTTTTTTTTTTGAAATCTTTTTCTTATTATGCATATTTTGCTGGCAGATTGTAATGCATATTGCTTCATTGTTTAATTAGGACTTAATGCTAATGTCATTAACATTCTATGTGATAATTCAGTGGGTTGCCTATTTATAGACATAATGAAAGTCGTAATTTTTTTGTAGTAAAGTGCTTTTGACTGTGCTATTAAATTAAAAATAATGTTAAAGTTATTCTAACCTGATGTTAGCTTTCAGTTTCATTGTCCGTGCTCCAGCGAATCTGAAAAATACTGCTACATACGCTAAACATGGGTTTTTTTAAATTATTGGTTGGGTTTTTTTTAATAGAGCCTAACTCATCCTTTGCTTTGAGAAAGAAAAAAGAAACAGATGGAATTAAGCAGGAATCTCAAAAAACTGAGATCTGAAGTTTGAAATATTGTTCTCCTTGAAGACTGTTTGGAGTTACGACACTGAATTTAAGTAATCAGAATCTTATCAAAATTTTATTCTGTGGTACTGCTTATAAATCAGGTAATTAGGCAGCACTTTACCTTTCAGTTTATTACCACAAGTATGGATGTGTGCTTTATTTGTGGTTACAAAGTGCAAAATTACTGCTGAATTTTGTACTCCATGTGATCTCTTTAGTATAGACAAATGAATTTATGGATTTCTTTCTACATGGTCTTTTTCTGAGCATTTGTAATATCTTATGTGCATAAATGATCTCCTCTCCTAGAAAGGTTTTTAGAGAAAAGCAGTGGGATGCCTGTAACAAAAATCAGTAAGCACAAAACTGTGAATGAAGTACACTTCAAGGAACTCCTAATAATTATGGCCCTATTTTGGATAGTATTTCACCTGATGTCCTTTTGTACTTAACTGATAAATACGGTATATATACAGTGATCATATTGTGCACATTCTTATTTTAATTCACCTTTTTACAGCTTGGATTATGCATACTTGTAGGGCTCTCTTTCTGTACTTCGTAACATGTCCCAGTTTAATTAAACATGTCTTTTCATTTTGTGCTCTACACTCTCTAATCTTTGAGTCAAACACGATCAAGGAGGTTTAATGGTGCCAGGCCAATGAATAATACTTGAATAATAAGTGGGAAGTAATAGAAGGTAAAGAAAATATATTTAAGTGCTGCCCCTTCCCTACCTCCATTATGTACACAGGGGGTGTTCTTGGTGGTGGGAATAAAATTTGGTGAGAGGTGATAAAATAGTTTGTACTTCATGGGCTTGGAGGACTTGCAGGGAGGCAAGTGGTGTCCTCCCCGTGACGCTGATGGTGGATGCTCACCAGATGGGGCTGAAGGCCACCACTGCTGGTGGCGTGGCCTGTCTCCTCTCTGGCCTGGATTGTGGCACCAGCAGCAGGAGGCCTGGACTGGCACACCTCAGCAGCGAGGTAGGAGAGCCCTTGCGAGGTGGGAAGGGGTATGTCTGTAGGCAGTGCTGAGGAAGAGGGTCTGCATGTCTCTGCTCCTCTCAGCTGCTATGCTGAAGGACTTGGTGCTCCTCTCCCATCTACCTTGCATTCGTGATGCCTCTTCTGTCCAGTACATACTCAGTTACTCCAGAGGGAGAAATAATCCCCCTTCTTCCTAGGTGGTTACACTTGACCTTGTCACTTCCTTCTTGAGAAAATATAAACAAGTAAACTAAATTTGTGGTGCGGTGCAATGCAGGATGGCACAAGCGAAGGCCTGGCTTTTTGGGTGGCTCCTCTGAATCTCTTAAAGCTTTGCAGTTGATAAATAATGGCTTCTCTGACCCAGGATGGTCGCTGCCAAGTGGAAAATGCTGTTATGGCGCCTCAGCGTTCAGCCTGTACTCGCTGTTTTCAGCTCCACAGGAGCTGAAGTGATGAACCACCATTGACCAGCTCATCCTGCACAGGGAAAACTAAATGCAACTCTGGATGTAAATTTTGGAATTTTATGGATTTTTAGAGGAATTTGAGGTAAGTTTTGAGTTTCTTCTAGGCACTTCTGTGGCTGTCATCCTTGGTGATTTTGGAAAGAAGACTAAGAACTAAACAAGCTAAGAAAATTGTTCTCTGAACTTGACTGATATCTCCGTAATGCTGGGCTGAGAGAGGCTTCCTCCAGGAAAGCTCGTACTGCGCCGCTCTCTGAAGGAGCATTCTTTACAGTATTGAGTCTGGTTGGTGTTACGGATGCTATGGTAGCTTCACTCTGCAGGGCTTAAACCTATTCTTATTGAAATCAATAGATATTTTTCTTATAAAGCCACCTGGAAAGGTTTTTAAAGGATTATTGGAATTTTTGGATTACCACAGATGAATTCATTCTGTTTCACTGAATTGAATTACAGCACCATATCTGTTGCTAGTATATTAATAAAATGTATGAAGCCAGCCTTAAAACACAGTTCCTTTGTGAAGAGACTTTTAAAAAAAAAAAAAGAATAAGCCGGAAGGATTTTTCAAAGATGCGTATTTTTCTCCAAGTAATGTTGCATACAGACTGGAGATTGCTTCTTCTATTAATTTGTATAATGAAATCAATCAGCAGTTTAATGGTTGACAAACTTTGACATTCAAATAAAAATGTTGCTGGTATTTTCATAAAGACCTGTAGGCAAAACTAGATTCAGTGACTTTAATTTATGCAATAGTAAATGTCTGCCAAAACATTGTACAAATGACTGTATAATGAGGCAATAATAACTATGAGGAATGGAAGGAAAGCAAACAGAGGCCAAATTTCTCAGTTTTTACAGATTATGTAATTTTGCAAAGCCTTTCAATGTAAAATATGTTTCTACAGCATCCTTTTCAACAATACATTCTGTTTTGAAAGCAATTGCTCAAAATCATCAAAACACATTTATCTGAAACTGTTGTGTAGTATCAGATTGCAATGTTTAGTTTCTCTACTTGTTCAGTCTTCTACCCAGGCTGCATTTACTTCTTGACCACTTCTCACCTTACTGAATACTCTGCAAAAACTAGCTAAATGAAAAAGCCGTGTTCATAGTGGTTCTATTATATTTTTCATGTGCCTGTGAGCAAAAAGAAGGATAAGAGAAGTCCTTCTGTGAAGGAGAAAAAGATAACAGCAAAAGGCTTGACAAGCTGCTGGTTTTGCATGTGTGGTTGTTCTGACTGTTTTGGGTTTTTTTATTTTCTTTGATTCAGAAGGGAAAGAAATCGCGGTAAGGGAAGAGGACACCTTTGTTCCTCATTCATTTCTGCTTTTAATGTATGTTTGAACACAGTACTGAGAGGAAGAGCAAAGGGAGTGCTGAGCCTTGCTACCACTTTCAGCCTTTAGGCACTGCCATCCTAGAGGCAGCAGACTGGCTTAATAAATCCCATTAGCCTCTCTTCTTGCTCAAGCGTTGTCTAGCTTCAAGCTTTTCAGTGTCACTTAGTCCAATATATTCATCCTTCCTCCAGTCATCTTTACTTTGCTCTTTCTTTGCCCTATTCCTACGTGCTTCTTGGAAATTTCCCTTCCCAATCCTAGGATAGGCTGCAAGGAGCAACTGGATGACCTCTAGTTGTATGAAGAGGTCTCA
This sequence comes from Aptenodytes forsteri, assembly GCF_000699145.1. Lineage (NCBI taxonomy): Eukaryota > Metazoa > Chordata > Aves > Sphenisciformes > Spheniscidae > Aptenodytes > Aptenodytes forsteri. Next base: position 3,498,544 of record NW_008796193.1, on the reverse strand, counting down.
AACTGGGAAACTGAGGGGCACAAAAGAGTGAATTAGAGAATTGGTGTCTTGGGGGTCCTGACATCAACTGAAGTTTAATACAACCGAAGCAGAATTCCTTTTACAAAAAAAATTCTTTTCCACCCATACCCTTTGATTTCAAAGCATGGCTGGCTGTTACTCAGGCTCTTGCTCATATAGATGGTAGTGTGTTTTGGCTGCAACCATATGTGTCAGCTTGTTCGAGGCCTCTTTGTTTGGAGTGTATATAAAACTCCAGAGTTTTTGAGTGCTTCATTAATGTCAATAGCAAGTTTTGCCTTGCTTTCCTCTTCTTAGCACTGTTAACTACTTGAATCTTCTAAGCTTTGCACAACTTTGAACTCCATTCCATTCCGATATGCTCTGGGTATTTTTGTTAAAATTCTTTTTACTGTAATTACACCAGCTTGATCCAATTTGCCCTTTTTTTCATTTTCCTTTCATGCGTTATCCCAAGCTTTGAATACCCTTTTAAAACTGACTTATAAGATTACTAAATTTTTTTAGTATAATTATGTGCCTGAATTCAAGATATTAACTAAACTAGATGTAACTTTTATTGCATTGTCTAATGGGGAAAAAAAAAATTTACTCCTCCTGTGCTGCATTCCAGCCCTCACAAGATAACGTAGCTGCTTTACAGCCACCTGCCTGCCCTACTTCAGTTGTCACCTGCCTCTTGTCTGTTTGACTTACTGTTATGTTGTGTTGAGTTCTTCAAGGTAGTGACTGTGTCTCTTTCTATTTCCGTAATGTCTAATAAACTTCTTGGTGCCATATGAAATAATGTGCCAGGTGACTCACACATTATCACTGGTTAATTGTGTTTTGCCACTTCTTTTCTCGAAGAAAATAATGCTTTTCATTTTCGTTTCAGGAAGATCAGGGGAGTATTCCCTTTTCATTCCAGGGGATTAATGATAATTATGCTTATTTTCCACCTTTATCATTCTTCTGATTTTTGTCTTGATATGATGACTGATTTTTAGTATCTCTGTTTTATAACTGGCAAAAGCAAATTGAAGAAGTTAATTGATTTCCCTGTGGCCATAGAAGGAACAAATGGCAGAGTCCAGATTAAAGCATTGTTCCATTTTTTCCTTCTAGCTAAAATTAGAGGTAAGTTACTCATACCTTTCATTTCTATAGTAATTTGTGTGGTGATCTCCTCGCATTTCTCTATCAAGGAGAAGTCTGTAGTATGTTTTATTCAAGAGCTTTGCATTACGATTGACGTTAATGCCTAGATGGAAGCTGGTATGGTAAATGTCTGCTCCTAAGTGTAATAAGTTTTTTTTGTTTGTTTGTTTAAATGTAATCAACTATAGTATTTATTTGTACTGATGTATCTCACAAATATTTAATGATTTTTAGGGCAAAAATGTTATGCCATGTTTACACTTTGGAAAAGCTGTAGCAAGGACAGAAATACAGCCATGGCTCAAAGTCGCATCCAGCGTGCGAATAGGGACTCTGTTCTTTTGCAATAGGGTTCTGGGGCTTTTCAGCTCTCTTTTTTAAGCAGTATGTGATAGGATTGTGAGCTACTGAAAACAAGGTAGAGCCCCTTAGCTGTCCTAGTATTGATCATAAGCAAGGGAGCATGTATATACTCAGGTATTTCTTTCCCTGTCATGGATGTGAATGAACTCTTAAGGCATAGGGGGTTTGGTACTTAAAAGCTTAAACAATTACTCATGAGGACACAAGTTTTTCTCAGTGTTTGGGAGATTCATGTTTCCTGTTGACACTTTGCAGCATGAAAGGAGCATGCATGTTGCATCTAAAGAGCAAGACAATATTTGATATTTACTGTAAGATGAAAATATGCATTAAAAACTCTAAAAGAAAATACAAACTTGAGGAGGCAGTAGCTGATTGACAGCCGTGGAAGTCATTTTTCTTTCATGATTCTGGCATTTCATGCATTGCTAAATGTCATCCACAGCTATCTGTTGTATCTGTCAGTAAGGAATACAATATGACAGCTGCTCTTCACCGTTCCACAGCATCGGTTCATTCAGTAATAAGCTTCCACGTATTTTTATCTTTGTTGTCTCTTTCTTAACAGTTCAAAAGAAAAACAGATAGCGATTACAGTTGATACTGAATTCTCCCCAGTGCCAGCAACAGTTGATACTGAATTCTCCCCAGTGCCAATGTCTTGAGTAAGCAGCCTTATGTGCTAAATAAGTTATTAACAATAGGTCTCTTCCTTCTTGGTGCGGTGCTATAACATACATGAAGTTCCTACAAGCACATTGTGCATTCTTAACACTATCACATTATGCAGGCTTCAGCATCTAAAGGTAGGTCAACATATTATCTTTAGAATGGATGTATAGATAGAAATGCTGGCTTCATATTCTGAAGTTTCTGTTTTTTACTGGTGGTATATAGTTTGGAGTGTATGTAACAAGCACAGGTGGAACCAAGTTTTTAGCTAAGCCATCTTCTTACATATGATCGTTGTTACATGACTGGTTTTAGGAAAATAACATATTTATTCATTTTATGTCAAGAAATACGGCAAAATCATGTACTCCTTACTGAAATCTCTTTACAAATCATTGCTATAACAGTGTCTTTTTAAAATTATTGTATGCATTCTGAATCTTTTATGATTTCACCACTGCTGTAAGTTTTAAAAAAAAACACTTTAAAAATTATTATTGATGTTACTTAGTAATGCATAGGCTTAGCTTTGATATATTTGGTTATCTTGCTAAGCCTGTTACGCAACAATTGTCAGTAATTGGCTTTATTATTTTTTATAATTAATATAGCTATAGTAAATGCAGTAATCTAATATGTAAAAAACATAAATACAAGATTTTTTCCAAAGTTCTAATTTAGAGTTAGATGCCTGACTTCAGTCAGAGAAGAGACTGGTATCAAATGCTTGCTTCTGCCTTTGAAAACTTACCCCTAAAACTCTTCGGGCAAATGAAGTGATATGCATAGTATATATTCTTGCTTTTTTAAATTGACTCAGAGCTGCTCAGTTGCAGTAGATGTGCTACTGCAGACAGCTGTTGGAAAAAATCTTTTAGATCTAATGGTAGAGGCCTGCGATTTTTGAGCCAGAAGGACTGAATTCTGTCACTTCTCAGCTCTGAAGTTCTGTGTATCTTAATTTTCAGACTCCTACATCTTTGAAATTTTAAGTGGTACATATTTGGCTTAGGTCATACTTTTAAAAAAAGTCTTTTATCCTAAACTGTAAGGGAAACAATATCCACAGGATATGAAAATGTCAATCAAAAAGGCTTAACTACTTAAACGTGTTGATTTGCATGTTTATATAATTTACACTAAATATCAAGCACTGTATGAGATACTTAATAAACTAAGATATAAGATTGGTACTGCTGATCTACAAAATGAGTCTGTTTCATGAAAGTTATGCAAAAGATTACTGAACTGAGACTGCTGTTGGCTTTAAATTCATATAATGCCCAATACACCAACAAATAAGCAGTGGATATTTCAGATATTAGATGAGTAGTTAACATTTATTTCTCCTTACAGCAATGTAGTTTTAGGTATACTCAGTAAGCTTTCTGTAATGTCAGACAATGATTATTTAGGTGAAAAATGGGTTGTAGTGGGGGTTTTGCATACCACCATCTTTTTTGTTCATTGCCAAAATGTAAACTTACCATTTAAAAGCAGTCTCACAGAGTAATTACAGTGAAAAGGAAGATTGGGAAACACTGAGTTACATGATAACAAAGAAAGTGGTTTTTAGAGTCAGTTTATCTCCTGCTGAAATAGAATAGGAGTTGCATCAAGTAGGGTTCTTCGGTTACTAAACCAGTTGTTCATTAGATATTGTATCATTTGATTTTTGTATGAAAAAACAGATCCTAATTACGTTTGCAGTCTAGTGGACTCTTAGGTGAAGCTTGCCTGTAAAATATTTTAATTAAACATACTTTAACACCAGAAAATTCAGAGACTTGTCAGGGAAGGCATCTAGCTTAAAAACACTTCTGAAACTCTATGCCCTTTGTGTCTGAGTTAAAGTGAACAGGTTCAGAACTGTTACGTTTTTCTAAACTCAGCTTCAATTTTGGTAAGCCATCCTAGATTGCTCTGTAGGTAGTGTTGAAGTTGGAGCTTCATAGCTGAACAACCATCAGCACACTAGTACGTGGATACATCACAAGTAATTAAAAATGAAGCAACAAAACTTTCTCACTTCTTCCTGACTAAAGCATGCTTTCTCAGCAATAGAACTAAAACAGTTTGCTAACCTCCAGCACTTGTGTCAGCAGCAAAATTGAAAGTATTTTTTGTCACCTGCACTGCTGTCAGCAGAAAAAAAAAATAGAAAGTAGAGGAACATAATTTCAGCACTAACATAAGTATCAGAATGATTTACCTGTCTGTTCTGCTTCACTTTCATCTCAGCTTTCAGGGCTTCATTCATCAATCTTTTATTTACACACGCATATCTCATTTTTACACAATTTCTTTCTCCCTGACCAGATGGCTGCATTGTCTGCTCGGTGTTCATCAAAAAGAATGAGAAAATACACGGATGCGTAGTGTCATCTGGGTAGAATTTGGCTAACTCTATTTTTCAGCAGCAATTTTGTAAGTATTCAGATAATGAAAAAGAACACTTAGACATTTCAGAAAAATACCACAAAATTCTCAAATGTATTACTTATTTTTATCTATATGAAAATACTCTCTCTCAGTCTATGCACCAGGTTTGTTTCATCACACACAGCCATTTAAGTGGCAGTAGTTTAGTAGGATTAATATAAAACTGAAAGCTGGTCAGAAAAAGAAAGGTACATCTTAAATAAAATGAAGAATTCTTTTAATACTAATTTTTTTTAAAACTAATATTCATTTGAATAGCATATACAAGTGTTGTAGTAGTTCAGTTTGTATTTCATCTACAGTACCTATTTTGTCTGTATACAGTTCTGTTTTTAGAACAAGCTTAGTGAGTTTGCTTCCAATGAGCTTTTCTTGAAATGTGTAGAAATACTTAGGAAGAAGCTTGTTCTATTCTTAAAATGCTTTCAAATCTTACTCTAACTTTTTGCAAAATTATTCTTGCCTAACTTCACATAACCTGTCTTGTCTGCAGTATTTCTAACAATATTTTTGTTGCATTGTTAGCTTCTTAAGTGCTATTCACATATAAACTTAGCCTATAGAATTTTGCTTTAGTGTGATGCATTCATTTTTGCACCTTGTTTAAAATGTAATATATACACAGTAGAAATAAATAGTAGTAATTATATTTCAAATTTTTATGAGTCCCATCATTGTGAATTAGATCTTTTCCAAGTGTTTATTTGCTCTTTTTCTACCAGACTCAATCTCTAGTTTTTGTTTGATAGCAGAGTTTGTGATTGGTTTGGAATTACTTATAGGCTGATTAACTTGAGTAATCCCAGGCAAAGAATGGAAAAAGAGAAGTTTGTAGGGCATTCCATTCCTTTTGACAGTCAGCATTGTATTATGGATGACAAGTATCATTAGATGAATTTTATATCATTCTTGAAGATTAATGTTCGTAAAGGTATTTGTACAGATGTAATATATATTTTAGATGCAAGTTGTTGGCTTTGCTAGAACACAACAAATTATCAGAGTATTGTGAATAGAACACATGTAAAATGGATTTAACTCAGCTAGGAGACCTCACAAAGGAGCTAACAATAGGAAATAGTCTTTGAAAGGCATAGTTTCTGGCAGGGTAGAAAAGTATTATGTTCTTCAATATTATCAATAATGTAACATAAATATTGTACTACCACTCAGAACATTTGCCACTGACAAAATGATTATGGCTTAATAAGCATTGACAAGGACAGAGCCATTATGCATAGTAATACAGCTTGTAATGGTAAGCATTGGCCATTATAATAAACTACATGTTAATGCTGCTGTAGTCAAATGTATTCTTGTAGAACAGGGAAAATAGGTTGTAACTACAGAATGGACACTATGTCCGGGAAGGAAGTGACTTTCAAAAAGCTTTAAAAATAATGGTAGTAAATGACTCAACAGAAACTCCCAGCAAATGCTGTGTAATATAGGATAAATTTGATAATATAAAAATTACTTTGTGCACTGCTGAGGCTGATACGTTTTCATTTTTGATTCTGCAGTGTGTTCTCATTAATTCTAGTATTTAAATTCTAATTCAACGTAAACAACGTGGAAGAACTTACAGAATGTAGAGAAGAGCTTCACATGTGAGTCAGGCTAGAGAAACACCTGTAAATTAGAGACTTCAAGGTTGGCTTGCTGAGCTACTAAAAAAGAACTTAATAGGATAACTGTCGGTGTACAAATAACTTCATTGGATCGGGGTTTGTGTACTAAAGTCTCTTTAACGCAAACACAGCAAGGACTAGAACCTCACGCAAAGTAAATTCATAATCGAAAACTGTGAAACAAGCAACCAGAGAAAGTGATGGCTTTTCTTTCTCAGAAAGTCTTCAGATGAAGTCTTACTGTAAAGTGTGTGAGCCCATACAAGGCATATAACAAACTGCTGGAATTATAGAGTGAAATTCTGTGACTGCGACACGGAAATCAGAATAGCTCATTTAAAGTAAAATTCTGCCCTTAAAGTTAAAAATACGTGGTAATTTCTGAATATTATTGCTCTGATTACAGATGTGTTTTAATTTATTGGTTAATTTACTGAAAAGGTAAGCTGAAAAATGGGTGGAGAAAAATAGCACCTCAAAACAGCAGTCTCTCAGGAGAAATTGGAGGAGTTGCAGGGAAAATGTCCAAACTATTTGCTGTGGTGATTTAATCTCTTTTACAACAACCTACAAAACTGTTTTTACTTAAACTGGGAAAGAGCTGATGGACATAAAAGAATGCAAGAAACTGAGCTGAATTGAAAGAGGTTTTCTGTTAAATGAGAAACAGCAGTCACTGAAGTGAAGCTAAACTGAAACATAGCCCTTTCCTCTCCTTTTATTCTTTTCACTGAGATTGCCTAAAGAAGCAAGCTCTGCTTAAACTGGAATGTAAGAAAAATAGGCATTCAGATCACTTATTGTTTTAATATTTTTAGAAGTTTTATATCTACTGCTAAAGATGACTTTTGGCTCTGAGGACTACTATGTCAATTTATACCACTTAATACATATTTCCAGAGGAAAAAAAATTCAAATGCTGAAATGTAGTCAGACTTGAAGCTAGATACATACAAAATTATGGCTCAGGGCTGAAACTTAGGGAGAAATACAAAGTTTCTGAATATGAAACAACGGGGGGATAGAGATTGCAGTTGGCCAGTGTCATGGTTACTCCATTTTGCTTTCAAATTCTCCATACCCTCTTCTGGTCTTTTTGACTGAAAACATAATGCTAGAACCCAAGATGCTTAGTTTGTCTTTTCTGTGCAAGCACTTTAAAGTTCAAAATTCAAGAAAAACAATGACCGCAGCTCCAGTTGTAAATAGTCACAAGATCTATCTGTGACATTTATTTTAACTATGTCTATTGTTTCACATTATTTTCATGGAAGGAATGCTAAAAATTAATTGTTTAAAAAAACCCAAACCACTAGTTTTTTGTAGTCAGTGCTGGAGGATTGAAGTTTTCTTTACTACTTCTGCTAGAACTGGACAGTAGTTGTAATATGTACATTTTCGAGTAAAGGTATAAGAATTTTAAACATTTTAGAAGGCTCTTTCTACCAGTAGAGATGTAGTAGACTACTTCAGAGTCCTCCTTTCTCCACTGCATGCAGAGAACACTGCCACCTGGAGAAAAAAGGAAGAGAACTGTGTTAGACCTGATGGCAGCAAACAACTAAAAATTCAGAGTTCAGAAGCACTAAGTGACACGGGACACATTTTCTTGGGGCAGTCTAATGGGCTGTGAGGACAGCAGGGCATCACTTACACAAGAGCAGGACAACTGTGATTTTCTTGATGGAGTGTCCTCAGCAGGGTACCTCAGGTTTCAGGAATGGTCCGTGCTAACAATAACTATCTTTCTGAGGCTGTGAACTGCCCTGAAAATGAATATGAGCCCTTGCAGCATAGAAATGAGGAACTTCAATTTCTGCTGAATCATTTTTCTATGTCTTGGAAGAGAATAGCCATGATAGATGCAATGCAGTGAAAGAACAGGAGCTTCTGGAGTTCCATGCATATCAACAAGTTCCAAAACTGCTATCCCTCCGTCTTTATTATGATATAAAAGCTATCAAAATCCAAATACCTCCTCTCCCACCTCCTTTCAACATTATGGAGCTTAATACATAGCACAGTTTGCTAGTTTGATAGTATTTTTATAATGCTGTTTTTAGTACACATCCATAGGATGATGCACACTTGCAAACCTCATAAATAGGGCTGATATTATCCCCATCTGAGAGGCAGAAAACTCAACAAGGAGGTTGTGACCTGCCCAAAATCGCATGAGATTTATGTATCTCAGGTATCAGAGGCTAGCTTAGTCCACAGATTTACCACTGCATAGCCCATAAAATCAAGAGTTTTCAACTTAAGGAAAAAAACCTTGAAGTAAAACTGTACGTGGGAGGGAAAACAACATTAAGTAAATTTTCAGGTTGGTAGTTGTAACTCAGTTCTAACCATCAAGACAGAGGTCTTGATACTTCTTTGAAAGTATCAGCTCCGTCTTGCCGCTATGCCCAGTGGCCACTCATAAAGAGAAACGTAAAACTTAAGAAATGGAAAACAAAAAATTAAGACACCCTTCTGCTAAAGTAAAACCTTACTAGTTATGAAGTTCACACATATCTTGGCTCAGATACACTCGTACTCCCAAAAGCATTTTGGAAAACCAGAAAAGTTGTAAGAAAAATAATCAGCAATATGGGGCAGGTTCCTTACAAGGATAAACTGAATAGACCAGAACTCTACAGCTTGCAGAAGAAATGCATGCAGGGAGATCTAGCAGAAGGCTTGTAGCATCATGAATGGTTTGGAGAAAATGTTTAGAAAACAATTTTTAGTTATTTTTCACAGCACAAGAGAGAACAATGTGCCAAGGCATTATCAGGCATGAAAGAGGTTAATACCTCTAACTGTGGAGTGAGTTTGGGGTTTTTTCAGTTGATTTTTTGTTTTTCTTCCAGAAAAGTAGTGGCTATTCATTGGTCAGAGAAGTGGAAAAATTTTAAGGGTCTGCTCAGGAGAAGTGTGAGTAGACAATCAGTTTTAAGCTGTTTCTAGTTTTTTCGTTCTGTCTTTAAGTTAACAGTAGAATTTTAAAGCTGTTTAGCAACGTTGATACATTTCTTTTCCTTCCTTGGTGAGTGCTAAAAATGTTAGTGCATTGAATCTTGATCATAAACCCAGATTCTGTATTTCTTACTTAAGGGGTTTTTTTTAGAAGTTTTCACTTAGATAGGACATACATCATTTAGGAATGACAGCTATCTAATCATTATGTTTTCCTATATTTTCAAATCTTCTTTATGACATCTACAGTGTCCTTAACTACTAATTCAGAGAAATGAAAAAATCCAACCACAAGAATATTTAATTGCTGTAAGTGCCTGCTAACTATTAATCTCTGCTAGTGTACAGTAATATAATAAATTTTGTATGGATATACTGATTACCACCATATGATTATCAGACAAATTACTTATAAGCAGTGCTTTTCCAGTGGACTCCAACACACTGCTGCTATTACTCTATTAAACTAAGCAATGAAATGATTTGTTCTGGAGTTCAGTTGTCAAATGCTGAAGTCACTGTTCCCTCATGAGTGGCATATAGCTTTCCACATAAGCAAAAGCTTGTTGTGTGTTCCTGGAATTCTTAAGCTCTTTAGTCACTATAGGGTTAGAGTGATTTTTTTCAGTGAAACTTTAGATGTAATGACATCTACATGGAAGATTAAAACTTTGTTTCGGTTCAGATCTCCATCTTTTTTTAAAGTACATGCGAGTGGTTGAAGGAATGCTGAAATCTGTGGTTTATAAAAAGATGGATTATGTCTGTGTCTTGAAACTGCCATGTATTAGGCATAAGGACTGCTGACAGGCAGTGATGGAAATGTGTTATATCAGGTTATAAGCTAGCTTACCCTACCCTAACTTCTTTAACCTTAAAGAAAACTCCAAAAGAGAGCATGTTTTCTCATTACCTGAAAGGTAAAAATAAATAATTTTGTCTTAGGCAGAGCATTATCAGACAACAATTTTTGGATCTTCGCAAATACTTTTAAGACACATTATTTTTAGCATCAAGGTCTACATTAGATGCACAGCTTCTCTGAAAGTCTTAGTTGGGGAGCTATCATTCCTCTGAGCTACCAAGATGCTGATCACCCAGAGTAGGATTTGTGTGGAGACAACATTTCAGAGAAACACTTTCTACTAAGTAAGTACATGGTTTTTATCAAAAGGGTATCTTATAATCGTCTTCTAGCAAAAAATTTATCTTGAAGAGATGTAGGGTTTTGGTTTTGGGAAAAAACCTTCCTGAAAATTAATTGGTACAATTGCAGATGTTAGCAATTTTTAGAGGTGTAGTTCCATGTTAATACTAAGATTCTTGTTTCTTGTGGTATCTGTTGGCAATGCTTTTCACAGATCAATTATAGTTCAGTTTTGTTTAAGAGTGGGGGTTTTTTAGCTTTAAATATACTTCCTTTCAATTTTCTGCCTCTGTTATGAGAGTAAACAGAAGCACTTAATTTAGCTTCTTAAATGTTCGCTATTTTATCTCTTTATCATGTCTTCTCTTACTCGTCTCGACTTTAAAGAAAAATGTCCTATTTTTCACTCTCATATTTTTTTCGTAGCTTTGATCACTTTTGTCGCTCTTCTTTAGAGCCCTTTGGTCTGTTCTGTACATTTTTTTGAAAGAGTGTGACCAGAACTGAAGACAATAATTGAGGGAGGAAGCTGTTTTACTCATTTATAAGACAGACTCATAATAACATACCTTCTGCTAGCAAAATAAACTTGCTTGCCTGAAGAAAAAATGTCTTCAAAATTCCTGAGACTGATTTGTAAGCACTCAATTTAGTATTCTTGGTAGATTTATGATACCGAGTTTTCCCAAACTTCACCCTTACACTTTTTTTTCTTTGCTGCTCAATATTTGTTTAAATTAGGATTTTCCAAGGATTTAAAGGACTTAACAGTACCTTTCTCCTATTGAATTTCAAACTCCACTAGCCTCGTTTGAATAGCCCATTCTTATTGAAAGACATTTTCCTACTATCTAGCTATTCATGTTTAAAGAGCTCTTTATATTTGAAAGAAATAATGTAAACAACTGTTTCTTTTAAGGATTCCTTCATGATTTGGGCTTATATATATGTATGCATATGTATTTTAACTCCAATCCATTGCTTTTAAATGGAAGAATTTCTTTTAATTTGAATTTTGAAGATTGTGAGCACTGAACTTAAGTGTGCAAGCATGGTAGTCATGTCTGGAAGAATTACCTAAAACCTCCATGTGATTACAGAATTTTTTTCACACTTACTCATTTTTTAAGTTATGACCTACAAACAATTTTTGTAATTCTTATTCAGGTAAGTGTCATGAAAGTATATTTACATGTTCTTGTTGTGTTTTATACTGCTTTGTATTTAACATTTCCTGTTGAATTTATTACTGTGGAATTATTCAATCATAGAGTATCAAAACATGCAGACTCTGCCATTTGTTGCCAGCCATCTTGATTCATAGAATCATAGAATAGAATCATAGAATC
>NW_008796193.1:3462339-3486201 GCF_000699145.1 Aptenodytes forsteri | reverse complement strand
CCTTGTTGAACCTCATACAGTTGGCCTTGGCCCATCGATCCAGCCTGTCCAGGTCCCTCTGCAGAGCCTTCCTACCCTCGAGCAGATCAACACTCCCACCCAACTTGGTGTCGTCTGCAAACTTACTGAGGGTGCACTCGATCCCCTCATCCAGATCATCGATAAAGATATTGAACAAGACCGGCCCCAGTACTGAGCCCTGGGGAACACCGCTCGTGTGTTTTCTCATTTCGTAAATTTCTCATCTTCTCCCTTACCAAAGGAAGATCTAAGGTGCTGTATCTCTAGAAAAGAACTCCCTTCTTTCCCTTTTCTTGTTCATTAAAAAATCAGATTACTTGGTAATGCTATGTTCATTGTTTTGGCTCTTCCGGATAAGAAGTAAGTATGAAATTCCCAGAAATGTTGTGTCCAAGTGACCTGGTAGAGGAAAAAAAGGATTTCTGATTGAAAACCAAGACCAGTTAAGTATGCAAGACTGCATCTAATTTATGCATGCAGTTGCCATGACTATGTATGCGCATTGGATAATTGCTAGCACAAATGACTACTGGCATTTGCACACACACTTATCCAATTAGTATGTGCAATCAAAGTAATTTCATGCACAAATTAGCTGCACAATTGTGCATGCCTTCTGCACATGTAATTGTATGTCTAATTGGTCTGAGAGTCTTGTTCACAATGTGTGTCTTGATTTTATTGCAATATAACGTAAAAAAAGTGAGTTTCACTTGCAGAAATGCAAATTTTGCATAACGTTAGCATTTAGAAATAACTCCAAACTCTTTTTACTAGATTTCACAAAACAAACATTTCTCTATGTGCTACCTGTAGGCAATGTGAGCTTGCATTCCATAAATTAAATGACAGCTGAAAATTTAACTTGCCTTGAGTTTTTAACAATTATAGCCTTAATAAATCCTATAAATTATTCTATGCTTTATGTAGAAATAAGGCCACAAAATTGCACCATTTTTGTTCCTTATATGCTACGTATAACATTAAAAAATAATACTTTATTATGAATGCTTGCATGCAAAAGATGTTCAAAATATTGCCACAGTTTTATATTAAAAGAAAATGTATTAAGCACTATATTTAGTTCATATAAGCATGAAAGCCCTATAGAAAAAATACTGGAATCAGTGAAGTCATAATTTTGTTTGATGTAATTATTCCACATTTGATCATATGCTTGAACCAGGGCTTCTTTAAAAGCTTATTTGTCTTATAATCATATTTATTGAAATAAATTTTTAAAATTCTGATTATAACAAGGAAATGGAAGAGCTTAAGAAGGAAGCCCTATTTTTCTTTAAAAATACCATCAAAATGGTAAATTTTGACCAGGCTGTGTAAAGTAAGCAGCTACTCTAGAGAAACTTCCTGAACATCTATAACATACCTAATTTTTTATTATCTACTATTCATTTAACTACAAAAGTTTTGGCACTGCTTTTAATATTTCAAATAACATGGTACAGTATTTTCTGTGTTTTCTCATCTTGCATCCAGTGAGAGGTAGGCATGGGAAAAGAGAATATAGATTGTGGCCTGGAAAATGTTTTAAAATAACAACAGAGATATTGTCTGCCTTTGAATTTCCCTGGGTTGTTTTTTAAATGTTTTCTTTGGTCTGGCAGCCCTGAAAGCCAAAAGAGGTTTTCCAAAACTAGCCCCAAACTTGCTTTTCCAGAAAGAAGAGCTCTTAGTTAAGCACACAGTATCAAGGAGAGGTAATAGGTCATCAGGCACTTACTGGCAGATAAGGGAAGCTGATAGTAATTTCCAGGGCTTTGCAATATGAAAGAGCTTTTCTTATCTACCTTCAATGTGCCCTAACCTTAAGGCCATTCTAGCGATAAAAGCGTAGAGAGATGTTTCTTGCTATTTTGTTAAAAGACACTGTTTACGCCACTCTCATGTTGTTCGGTGTAATTCTGATAGCATGGCAAAATTTCTGAACCATTCTCCATGGTCAGTCTACCATGGCAGCACTAGCAGCATGCGGTAAATCAGCACCTCTTGGCGAAAGGCAGAATCCAGTTGTTGACTAAAACACTGTAGCTACAAGAAAGAGCAAAGCTGGCCAGGTGGAGACCCCTCACGTGGCTCCCCAGTAGCCGATCTCCTGGCTACTTAACTACGAGATGGGACATGCAACATCCACAGGACACGCTACATGTGACAGAGAACATGCCATAACTTTGTCTTTGACTATGCTTTAACGTGAGGCTGTTCAGGTATCCCCCTTTAGCATTTGGACCAACAGGTTAAAGTTATCTTTTGCTGCTTCCAGTGTAGCTGAGCTAGTGATGTCAGTACTGATGGCTATCAACCTGGCATTTTCAGATTCAAATCCCAGTAAGGATGCTTTGTTTGAAGGCATTTATTTGTGCTTTTGTTTTTAATGAAATGAAAGAACTAATAAAAATAATCCAACATATTGGAAAGCTAAGTTGCAGAGTTCAACATTTGTGATTTGGGAAATGTTTGTGTAAGCATTGTTTATTTTCTTCTGTTAATACATGATACATAAAGATAAGAATCTTGTAGCAGGGGGCCACTTCACTCTCTGTGCAGGTAACTAGTTTTCAGAGAGTGACAGACGTTTATGCCGTGAGTTTGTTGCCTGTGAGAACAGTCCTGTATTTACACTGGAAGTGGCCAGTGCGCTAAACAAACCAAAAAAAAAAAAAAACCAACAACCCCAGAGGACTGTGAGTGAAGTTGGTCATGTCCTCTCATGACTTTTCATGGGGTACCCAGCGAATGTGTCTATCTTGGCTGGTTGTCACCTAGAAAAAGAGCAGTCCAATTAGGGTTCCTTTGAGATGCACAGTACTAGATTTTTTAGGGCTGCAAATGAACTTAGTATGAGTTGTGAATACTTGCTTCTCTTGGGAAAGAGGGCAAACATAAAAGGGACTCCCAGTTCCACTTTTCCAGCAATTCATTGTGGTTTGGGATGTATCACTCTGTCTCAGTTTATTTGTCAAATGGGATTCATAATGTAATTTTATATTCTGGGAGACCTGGGCATATAAGGTAATTAGTACTTATAAGAAAACTGTTAGCAATACAGTCCAAATAAAAGACCTCAAGGAAATGGATGGTTCTATACTCAGTTTTTGCATGGAGTAAATAAAGTAGGGAATTTCATGCAGAATTATAAAGACTGAAACATTGAATATTTGCCTGAGCGAGCACGCTTTGTCTTCTGCACTAAATAAAGGGGGAAACAGTATACACTCACATAATTAAATACGGAATGATGATGTGTACAGACAAGAAAGTTAAACTGGCGTTGCTGGTACAGTATTATTCTGCTGCTTAGGTTTTCTTTTTAAATAATTTATAATCTTAAGCAAATTAAAATGAAATGTTACTGTCTGTATGTTCAGGGGTTCCCCCCATAGATATGAAGAAAAGAGGCTGGGGGGGGAAGTGACTGAACTTCTGGGGTGAGGGAGGACTGCCTGGACACAGCGGGTCAAGTTTTGTGAAAATTTGTGAGTATACCCTCACACCTTTGGATGATACCTGGTCCTTAGTTGGTCTTACGGCTCTATATAGCCTTAATTTACCTATTCCAAATCCTGGCTCAGTTTTGTATGCTCTTTTTCAATAAATTAGTGCTTCTGTTTGTTCCTGTATTTAATGGTTGTATATTACCAGAAAAGCAGGTGATCTCCTGCTATTCTGCTTCTGCTGCTCTCCCGAGTTCTGCGGCGGAGGCTGAATTCCCAGTGGCAGCGCTGCCTTACACTGACACCTGCCGGGAAGGGGGCCGGGGGCGGCCGGCCTGAACTGAGCCTCGGGCATCACCGGTCCTCAGCTTTCGGGGGCTACGCTGTGTTTCTCAAAATATATGCCAGAAGCATGGCCGAATCCAAATTTGCTTGAATTACTGCTTGGTTCGGCAACGTATGGATGAGCAAGAAATACAATGCAGTGAATGAGTGGTGCTTCTGGAGGGAATTGTGAGGAAAAGCACAAATTTCAGAGTGACATAAGTTAAGAACATACAGAATATATATTTTCTGTGTTTACTTTCATTTAATTTTGTGTATTAAAGTGATGATAATTAAGCACAACCTACAAGGGGTACATTTAAAATATTTTGGTAGGTAGTGGATGAAGAACTTCATTTTACACTGAAATTTGTGACTGCTTTTATGGTTGGTTTGTTTTGTTTTGGGTTTTTTAGAGGCAAAAGTAAATGAGTAAAAAAAATTGTAGTAACTTGGGCTTTGTTGCGCTTTTAAGTGAGTTAGATATATTATGCCGAAAATGGTTTAGATGTTATTTGGCTGGCTATTGTAGATAGGCTGATTTTTTTTTTCTTTCCTGTAACAGTGTTTCAAATTAATTTGCAATGGTTTAGATAACTCATTGAAAGATCAAGCATAGATTAGGCTAAAATTCCCTTTGATATTCATAGGTAAGATAGCTGAAAAACATTCAGTGCATATACCTACCTCTTGCAGAAATAACTATAAACATCTGATGATGAAATTAGTTCCACAGTCTGTTAACTGGAGGGACTAAAGTATAAATGGATTTTTGAAACAAAAGTAACAAAACAACATTAGGTCACATAATATCAAAAACGGATCTCTGTTGCATTATGGGCCACAAGTAGTAAATTCATTATACTAAATGTACCCTCTATAGTAGCAAACAGAAATCCTTGACACAGTTCTTGAAATGAAGTAATTTAAGGGTAACAGAGTAAGTAGTAGTTCGACCAGACACAAAGAATATTGAAAATTACTCTCTAACTTTTTCAGTAGTAAATAATCAGATTCAAAGGGCTAGCTAGTGACATGGGAAGATAACTGAGGGCAAAATTTTGTTTTTATTCTTTAATAAGAATAGTCTTGAATATTTAAAGTATATGAACAGGAGAACTCTGCATTATGAAACAGCAATGAGTACTACATAGCCGTGCTATCAAAGCAAGCAAATTAAGCCACTGAGCTGTACATATCTTTTTTCCCCTCTGTGCATGCAGGTGCACAGATCGCTGGGCTTGCTGTGCCACTTCCACAACCTGAGCTGTACAGTAACCTCTTTCCCAGTACCCTCCCATCCCAACGTATTAAACCAGCCTGCAGTAGCTCCTCACTCTGGTCTTTGTGTACCTCACAAATTAAAGCTAAGGCGTACCAGGAATTAAAAGGATTTTTATATGTTAGAGTCTCTTTGCTTCCTTTAAGGATGATGAACATATCTCTACATACTTCACTTACAAAGCAAAGAACCAAAAGCTAGCAGACAAGTATTGTAGTTTACCTTTTAACTTCTCATGGACCACATCTCGATTTTAAATTATTAACATTCTGTAATGCCACTGCTTCCAACATGCAGTTAAAGTTTAGTTGCTGAAGTTCTGTTCGCATCACTTTTTAAAAAACAGGTAAAGCAGGAATCCTCCCAGTTATCCAGAGATGAAGTTTCGCTTATTTGGAGCAGACAATTATGATGAGAGCTGCCTATATCACTGCTGATTGTGTTTCTTTAAATGAGTCATCTCCTACCCCTGAAGGTACAAAGCAAATCCTATTTCTTTCTGCTTGGTTTTAAAAATTGTTTGGGGAATGCTTAGCACAGCAAAAGCCAGCCCGCTTGCACTTGTAGAACTGAGAGCGTTTTAATACTAAGCTTTCATTTGACCAAAATCTGTTCTTTTGTAATCCGCAGAATAACTGGGTGATTGCAGATACTGCAGCTGATGAAAGTGTGAGTTGCCTCTGGGCATATTGGATAAAAATCTCATTTAAAAATCAGAACCCTGCATATGTAGCACTTACACATTCTCAAACTGTTTTCTGACAGACAATGCGATAGCACGTGCTTATATCCTAAGTAGGAAGCTTGCACTTAGCTCACGCACAAGATTTTACTTTGAAGATTGTGATTGCAAAATAAAATAACTTCTAAACATTGAAGTCCTAATCATAATGTCTTAAAAAAAGAGAGAACTCATATTGATACCAAAGAATAGTTTTGTTACAAGTAGATACTGGAGTTTTTGTTAGAGTATATAACCAGTGTGGAGGGGAGCAGACCCTTACTTTTGGTATTTATAAAATTTCTTTTTTTATATTGAATTGTAAGATAAAATGTAATTTCAAATGTGAACAATTGTAAGGTACATAATCATAATTGCAGGAAAGACTAATCATTAATTTGTACCATAGGTATTTATTAATCTCTTACAGGTTTGTCTTTTATTGCATGAACTTATTGTAGGTTGTTGGAACATGCCTTATCCTTTTAGGAAAGCAGCTGCAATGTTCAGGGACTATTACAGTTAGGCCAGACTTTCGTCAGAGACAAGCAAAATAAAATTCAAATTGATCTCAAATTTGATTTGGAAAGACATCCAAAATGTGTGGATGTTTTATTCAGATTTTATTTTAAATTAACTTTTGTGGTGAATTTCTGATCCGGCTGAATCAGTGGGCAAATTTCCCATGGACTTTGAATCACTTAGAATGTATTTTGTGAGCTGAACTCAGAAACATCATTGTGCCACTGCAACTGCTTAAGGTGTGTCCGTGTGTTGAACACTGTGATGCTGGTCACCCCAGCTTAAGAAAGATGTAGTGGGACCAGAGAAGAGCCAGAGAACGATATGGACCAACAGCAGTACAAAGGGCTTCTGTATGAGGACAGCCTGAATGGCTGAGGATTGTTCAGCCTGGGAGAGAGAGGACAGAAGGGGGATACGATAATTGTCGATATAATGAAGAAGGGATTGAAAGTAAATGCAGGATAATTAATCGCTGTTTTGCTTAACCAAAAAAAGGCAGTTAATTATCAGTGTGATGCTTTAAAACAAGTAAAAGGAAGTGCTTTTTTGCAAACTGTAGAACTTTTAGGATTAAAAGGACCAAAAGAGATTGGGAAAATTAATGAAGCCAGAGTTGATCAGCTGCTATTAGATACAATGGTCTAGATGAAATCTTGGTCCCAAACTCCTGGTTATCAGAAGCTAGGGCAGAGTACCTGAGGAAAGACCACACCATCTAACCTGATTCTTACACTCTTTCCCTAAGGATTTGCTACTAGACGTTATAAAGACAGGATACTTGGATAGATGCAATGTACCGGTTCTCTGATGCCCTTATTTGATTGATTACGCTAGTTCCTGAAGCTTAATTCTTGGAGCTTGGAATATAGTTTTTTTGGCCTTGGGATACAGGTGGTCAGCTGACCCCTAAGATCTAAAGCCTAAACATAGACATGGTCAGAATAGAAAAAAGTGCATTTAAAAAATTGCATTTTTTTTTTTTTATTTAGTACCTAACAAAATTGGAACAATCTATCGCTGAAGTACTATTACAAGCTAAACATTGACTGTTTCACCTGAGGTTCTCATGCACAGATTACGCTATGTTGCTAGATCTGTTCCATCCAAACGCAAGTGACAGTATGCCCTTCAGTTTTCCTTTTGGTAGTTTTCTTCCTTTCTTCCTTTCTCAGATTATATTCTTCCCTTTGAATATGGTTTACAATCCCCTCTCTTTTTTTGCTGAGCTGGAGGTTAGTATACTTAGTGTTTTTCTTCTTTTAAAAAAAGCGTCACATGAAAAATATAGGATTTTGCTTATCTTGAATGTATTTCTACTTTCAGCTTCTGATCTAAAACTACTTAAGCAGCATTATTTTTTTTACAAGGAAGGAACAGTAGAGGGAGGTGTTCTCTAACTTTCTTACTATCAACTGTTCCGAAGTATGTAATGAAAATCAATTTTACCATGTGATTTGAATGATATCTGAATGCAACAACTATTACATTGCGCTTTAAACATTTTGTGTTTGAAAACAGAAGTTGAAAGACTGTTGAAAGTGTCCAAGATACTTAGCATATGCTCCGGGACTGAATCTGACTGTGTTTATTCAGACACTTGGAAGGCTTTATATACGTTTGAAGGGAGACAGTTCTGGTTCCATAAATTAAAAAAAATCATACCAAGATTGACTTTAAGACATACATTTCAATGAAACTGATTTTGGCGTGTTTTCTGGATTTTGAGTCTCTGAGAAAAAATGTGATCACTGTGATTCTTTTTTAAATTTACTTTTGAAGTTTGTATTCATTTTTTAAACATAATTCCAAATGTTGGTCTCCTTGTGGCTACTTAGGGCCAGTTTGTGTATGCTTGTCGTACATCTCAGGATGTATTGAGTTGCCATTCTTTCCCCTCCTTATTACTGTCCTTTTCTGCTTCCTTTTTCAGTCATTGTCCCAGCAGCCCAGTGCATCCTTTTCTCCCCCCATCTTGCCCACACTCTGTTTTCTCTACGGTCTCCCTGCATTAATCTGCACATAGTTTTCTCTTTTGGACACTCCTCGTTTCAGGGCTCGCAGTCTCATTCTGTCTCGCCTGTCCTGTCCCTGCCTTCTGTGCCTCTGTTATGAGCCGTTTCCCACAAACGAGGACCCTCAATTTGATACAGTCTCTTATCAGCCACTTCCATATTCAGATTCACGTTCCTCTCTCTACCATCTCCTTGCCGTATTTCCTAACAACAGATTTGCTTTCACTGAACCTTGGGAGAAATAGCATCACATTGTTGAAAGGTGTGTCATCTCAATCCCAACAAAAATACGAGGACAGAGTCTAGCCATCCCGAGTGAAATGTTCACAGAAAAACTGTAGTAGTTTGTGATAAGCTAAATATTTACACTGAGGCTGGTGATAAAAGTGTAAGTGTCTGCGTGCCTTGCGTAATCAGAAACATACATTTGGATGAGTTTTTTCTGAGTGTCAGTTAAGTGGATGAAAATAGGTTTTGTCAGAATAGACATATGGATTCCTTCCCAGCTATTTCCAAAAGGGTTCTTGTGCAACCTCTCAGTAACCTCATTTGTAAAATGGGGGAACAATACCTGCTGCCTTCATATGGTTTTGCTCAATAATTGGTCTTTGAAGCATGGTTGTTTGGCTTCCATCCCAGTGCACCTGTCCCTTGGTGAAAGGGTATTTGATGGGGCTGTTTGCCTCTCAAATTGCTGGTACGTTGGTCAGACACTTTCCCAGCTGGGGAGCCATATGTCACAATTGCTTATGTTCGGTGGCTTTGATTAGGCATTTTTCTTTCAATTAAATGAAAATTGTCAGATTGTAAACAGAAGTATTAAGAGTGTCCATTTGTAGATAAAAGGTGAAGTCTGTAGGAGCTGTGAAGTAAGCAAGCAGTACAAGTTTACGTGAAATGGGTACAAAATTGGAGACCCAGCAGTATTTCTGAGAAGTATAACTTTTAATAATAGCGTGGAATTACATGCCCATAATGGGTACTATAATGGAATTTTATAGATTAGCAAATTATTACCTTTGTTTCGCTTTTTCAGAAGATTAAAAAAACCTATTTGTTAACCTTGTTTATTCTTCAAGCTATGAGTTGGTTTATATGCAAATTATAAAGTGACATTTATTTTCAAGTGTCTGTTCTTTCCTGTATGGATGTTTTTACACAAAGATGTTTAGGACGTTCTCCTATTAATTTGGCAGTATGAAAACTGTTGGTACATTGATGCCATTCATCTCTCTGAATTATAGCAAAGAATATAAAATTAGCATTTTTTTCCATTCTTCGGTCACATTTTTAAATTATTCCTGCTGTCTTGTTCTCAGTATGGGGGTACTGATGAGTGCAGATACCTGAAGCAATCTTCCATCACTTTTCACAAGAGAAAAAAGTTTAGATGAAAGCATTTTGCAGCATGGACAGCGTAAAGATTTATGCAACTTTTACTTAATCAGTAGAAAGTATATATAGGCACCTTTTATAGAAAAGTGTCTACTGCTTGCTGGTTTTTTTTTCCATTAACATTAGTAAAAAATCAACGGTCAACCGCACTAAGAGTGAATGCTTAGTACTCTAAAAGCCAAAATAGTGCAATATTCTTTCTAAAAACCAGCAGAGAAATGTCCATAATGCGGTTGCTAACTGACAGGTGAACAAGGTTTATTAAAGACCAGGACTATATTTTCATAAAATTTTCATGTGCAGTTATTTAATTTAGGACTGTACTTATCATGTCTACTTGATACAAGTCATGTAATTGCATTATACAGATACACCTTTATACACAATTTTTATTTGCATCCAGAAAGAAAATGTCATTAGGGAAAATAATTTCAGACCAGCTACTTTTGCGTGTCTTCCTGGCATGTAAGTGGCATTTGACTAGTGTGGAAAATCTGATAATGAACATAGCAGCATCAAAGTTTGAATTAAAAATCCACCCCTAGAACGAGTAGCAAGGCTTAAATGATGGAAACGAAACTGCCGGGTTTTGTCTTGTATGTAGTACAGTAAACTTACTTTTCATTTCTGTTACATTTTTATGGAATCTAAAAGTTGTTCGGTTTCTTACAGGTAAAGCTACCAAGAACTAAGTTTTAACTACGTCTTTCCCTAGTCCTTGATAAATTGGATTTTGTGTTGCATTCAGTGCACTTCATTTTAGAAGACTTAATAAGGACCTTCACAGAATGTCATGAACAAATGCTTACTGGCTAGCTGGTAAGCGAAGGCTTCTTAATCTCACAATTCGGTTAAGGAGGAAAAAGATCTTGGATTTGAGCGTAGCATACTAGTATGGTCCTGTTTCGACACCAGAATCATAAAATCTGCATGAAAGAAGCAACTTCAGTGATTCAGCTTGTGGCACCAGTTGTTGCTTATCCATTACTATTGGCTGTGCCTGCACGTGGTGAATTGCTTCAGGTGGAATTATTGTCAAGTCTCACTCCAAGAAGGTAAAATCATAACTTGACTAACAGTGACCACTGGACCAAAAAACTCTGCACAGTTTAAAACAGTAAAGAAAGAGGTATTAAAGATATCCCAAACATCAGATGTGTAGGAACTGTGGAACCTCAGGCTCTGGCACATGTTTGGTCCACATGTCTGTCAGATCTGAATGTGGTTTTTATGACATGTCAGTAGGACATGTCATTTAAGTGTTGATTTTTGGGGAATAAACATTTGAAAGTGAACAGGCTTGCCACTTGCTGAAGTATGTTTGAATGACAGCTGTTCCGTTTCCTAAATTTCAACAAGAAAACTAGCTTTGAGTTTTCAGGAGCTAAATCTGTCAGCTTTTGATAGAAAGGAAATTTTGAAGGGCTGGAGCACTGACAGAAGTGGGGGTGGAAGCACAGTTGCAGAACAAAAATCAGAAATAATTACGGATTTACTTTGCACTTTAATTTACATTCTTGCCATATTTTAGAACCCAAAGCAGAATAGGGGTACTTTTAAGGCCACTGCTAGTAAAAAATATTTTTAAAAGGCTGTGGGAGTATGTAATCTACCTTCCTCGCTACATCCAGTGAAGAAGGTCAGAGTCAACGCAGAACTGAGAATGCAAGGCAAAGATAGCAGAGCTGTGGCTGTGCATCCTCAACAGGGGGGCCAAGCTAGAACCTATCCTGTGTACTGCACTTGCCATCGGTTTATTATGCTTATATGGGTGATAGTAATCCTCACCGTTCTCAAAACTCTCAGTATCTGGTGCATGGTTATAAATTAATAATGCTTTGGGTGTCATATCTTTGTTTCTGCAACTGCTGCTAATGAAGTTCTCTGTGTGCAGATTTTATTTAAATTCTACTTTTCTTTTGATCTTGCTGTTAGTATTTGAAGTTGACTGATATTTATCACTGTGTTCTCACTACCTGCCCTAGTTTCCCTGGTGCATACCCCATGGCCCTCTTGCTTAATGCTGAACTGGCAAAGATGCTGGCAAAGATGCTGGCAAAGGTATCGTAGACAAGCTGATGAAGTCAGACTAATGACTTAGGCTGGGTTCTGAACTTCAAGCTTTTGCCATTTTGGTTGAGGTATTTTTTTGATTTTCTTTGGGAGGGGTAAGGGGTGTTACACCCGACAAAAACTCTTAGTATGGAAGCAGCTACTAAGCTAGCATAGCTAGTCTGGCAAACTTAGCTTAGTGTTTGGTGAGCATTCAATGATACATCATGGAGGCCTTAGGCAAGTCAAATGAGTATTTTAATTCATAGTTTTCAGTGTATTTCTCCTACTGTTAGGTTACTCATTTTAAAAGTGGCCATATTTTACTGTCAGTATCATTTTAAAAGAAATAGCGTTCATTTCAGTATAAATGAAAGGGAAGTGTTACCGTAAGACAAATTTGTGATGAGTGTTCTTCTGTTGGTACAGATGGCATCTGTGTATTTTTATCACTATAAATCACTCACAGTTGGAGTCATACTTAGTCCAATATCTTGCTTTATGTTTATTAAAATAATCACAGTTTTAGGTATGATATTAATCACTCAGTTCTTTGGAAACACTTGGATTGGTAGATGAAAAAACATTTATTTTGAGAAAGCAAATGATACAATTATTTTCCACATATTTATAAATTTACAAATAATAAACAAACTATATTGCAAAGCAGTGAATTAGCTGAAATATTGATTTGTAAGCCTTATTTTTCTCATACAATATATTGCAAGTGTACGACTGATAAATCGGGACTTCAAATAGTATCAGTAAATGCGCTGGGGGATAGTTACCTACATTTAAATACCATTCTTTTTTTTTTTCCCCCCAAAAGTCCCGGTCTGTTGGTAAGACTCCTCAAAAAGTCTTGAATTTGTTTGTTATACTGTGATGACTACAGTTGCATTCCAGCTCTGAACTGGTAATAGTCCACAGCCGTACTAGCTTAAAGGGGAGGATAGAAAGATTTTAAAGACTAGATTTTCAGCTAGAAGACAGCTACTTGGATCTAATAAATTTGGCTCAAACTACCTTTTTATTTCCCTTCTTCTGGGGATTGCCGATGACTTGTTTGGCTGTTAGCATAACCAAAGCAGCTGACAGACTCTCTTGCATTATATAGGTTACCTTTGCTCCAGAGATGCCCATTCTCACATTAGGAGTGCCCTGTCTATTCTTCCAGCGCCCGAGCCAAACCCCACAAGCACAGAAGGGCAGAGCCGCAAGTGCCTACGTGCTACTACTCTTTGCTGTATCTGGTGAGTTTGTCTAACTTGTACTATAATATCTACATAAAATGGACTATGAATCCCTGCAAATGATGTTGGCAATGTTCCACGTAGCAATAGAAATGAGCTCTGGGCTATGCTCCCCTTCATCTTTGCAAAATGGTAAAGAGGGAGCAGATTCGCTCCAAGCTTTCCAAACTATGAGCTACAGCCTGAAGGAAAACAAAACGAATAATTTCTTCATTCTCTCAAGTGAAAACCAGTTGCCCCCTGCTTTCCATAGGATACGTGAGGGAAGCGGGCCTGCATGTACAAAAGATGGAAAGTGATGCCAACTGGTTATATAACCTATGTGACCTGATCAAGATAGACGACTTCTTACTCAGTTACTGGTTTTTTCATAATTAATGCAGTTTTCCTGTTCTGAACCTCAGCGACTACCCAGTTGAATTAACTTTTAAGGAATGGTATTCAAACTGTGAAATATTTAAATTCAATTAAGATTTAACCAGATAATTTTGTACCAGTAACATTTATTGAAAACTATAAGAAAATGTATGTTTCTATAGGCAGACACACCCGACCTAACCAGTTTCAAATTTGTACACACTTGCATTAACAAATTGTAGCTTGCTTTGCTCAACTGAAGTATGAGTCATAAAGATATCAAAGAAAATAACATCCAAAATGCCACTTTAAGAGTAACAAGTAATTATAAAATTCGTTGACTCAAATGAACAGTCGTCTTCATAAGCAGAATTATCTTGAATGACCTTCTATCTAAATATGCCTCTCCACAAAGGGCCAACACTTGCTATCCCTGTTCATGTGAACCCTCCGAGCATGTCAGCAGAATTATTCAAAGGGCAGAGTTACAGAATCAGGATAGCTTTAGCACTGCTGAGCTACTTGTGTGTAAGAATGTGGGAGGTGGGCTTTTTTTGTTACTTTCTTTGTTCTGTAGAACATGTAACAAATGTACTTCAGTGTTAAATACTCCAGATATACCAGGAGAACATGACATTTGTGTTCATGGTATAAAATGTAATTAGAAAGCGTTCCCTATCTTCACTTGATTGGTAAAATTCAGTTGCCTCTGTAATGGAGAAGGGACAAATTTTTCACTTACGTTGTTCTGACGGGGGTCATTCCATTAACTTCAGGGCAGTTACTCAGTATTTACTGCCACATAACTAAGTTCAGAATGTGCCCCCTCAGATTTGAAAACACTCGGAAAACAGTTGTGAGAAGATCACACTGCAGAAGACTGTAATGGGGAGAAAGAAATATTTCAGAAAATAATTTGCCTAATCTATTTTATAAATTCCTATTTACACATACATACATTTATATTTACATATTTACACATCATAGAAAAGGGACATCAAAAGTCATAGAATTCAAGCCACTGTGACGAGCTAGGATCAGCTTTGCCTAGAGCATGTTATGTGAGAAGCGACAGTGTACTATTAGGACTACCTGAAATGAAATTCTGCACTTCGTAATAAAGTGCAGGCAGTAGATATAAATGTTTTACCTCAAGTAACCTAAAATTCATAACAGAACTTGAGAGAAAAAAAGGATGATTTTCCTATCAGCTAAGAATCTCCACTGTTACCATTTTAATGAGGGATCTATCATGCTTACCAGCTGGCAGACTCAAATAGTGGGGGTTTATTGGTAGAAATGGCTTATAATACTTTACATATTGAGGTGTTATTACTGTTCAGAATAAACCTAGATATATTAAATATACAGTATTATCCATGTTTATAAACAGAAATTAGTGTAAATAAGAGATAATTGGCTATATTTGTAATTAAGTAATATTCTCTAGTGAAATTACATGCATTCTACTTCCTATATTGGTTCAATGTCATTAATATTAAAATGCAAGGCAGACATCTGTCAGAAGAACACTATGCAGTTGTACAAAACTTCAGTTTTTACCAATGAGTTATAGGATGGAGTCATTTTCCTGACTAAAATGTCATGTAGCTTTGTGTATCATAACAACCTGCACAGAATTTGGAAGGAAAAGCTGGAGCTATAAGAGCACAGAATTGAGGTACAACTGTGCAATTCTTTTGGAATTTCTCTGTGGAAGACTAAATTTCAAACATGTCTTGTAAAGCCCTTATAATCACCGTTACCTCAATCAGGTACTTCTTCAGTGTATTTCTTTACTTCCTCCTTCTTCCACTTCGTCAGTCAGTACAAGATACCAGCTTGCATTAATTTATTGTATCATCTTTAATAATGTCATGATGTAATAATATTATATGACCCAGAAAACACTATGGGAACTCCATATGAAAATACTGTATAATTATTTCTTGCACTTGATTATAAGTGTGGAGCAAGTCTAAATCAAAAAATCATATTTAATTCACACACAAAAAATATTACTGGAGTAACAAATTAGAAATTGTCAGATATGAGAGAGCAGAAGTTGTTTTCCCCACATCTGCAGGAATGTGCTCAGTGAATTGATAAGGCAGATCATACAATTTTTCTACCAAATTTTGTAAGATTGCTGTTGCAAGATTTCTGCCATCTGTAACTCATTTTAGTGAGACCAGCTGTTCTTGTGTTATTTTGACCACATTCATTTCATAATTGCAAAATTCATCTTTTCGGTTTGGATTTGATCCAAAATAAAATTTGTAAAGCAAAAATAAAATGACAAACTGCGACACCAGATCCTACCCTGCTTGTCCCTCTTCACTCTGAATTCAGTGGCTCTTACACTTTGTATTCTGGTTTGACTCATCTGTAAATGTGAATACATATACAAAAATACTATCAGAACCACTTTTTAACTGTGTTGTTATGGTGTATATATAGCAACAGGTTATACAATAACTTAAAAAAAGTTCATTAGATATTACTGAAGCAAAGTTTTATAAATCTGTCTTAGACATCACGTAAGAAAGATACTTAATATGTGGGATAAAAAGTATTCATAAGTATTACAGTGATTTAAAAATTCTTCTTGATAACTTGGCTTGAATAAAAGCATGAGGTAAAAAGGAGGCATGAACAGAAAATTCTTGGCATGTGTTTACAATTTTTATCAAGAAAATAGTTGTTTAGATGTTTGTTGACAGAATAATGTAACATATCAGGTATGAAATGGTATTAAAGTCTATGTGTGAAGTACATCAAAGTAATTCTTCTAATAATTAAACTTTCATATAATCCACTATTCTGTTGAACTGAAATGTTATTTCTATAAAGTTTTTTCTCCCTACAGGTAATATGTACTAAAGACAGTCCTAATTATTTATCTTGACACAGTACTTTACAACCTATAATAATCTGTTGTTTGCTAGGATTACAACCAAATTTTACTATTCATATTTGCGTACATAGGCTCAACTGCTGGAATACTGTGACTCACTCCATTGGTAGGCGAGTACCATCTTTCTTCCTACATCTTGTTTGTGTTTTTTGGCAAGTATTTTCAAACGCAAATGCCTGACATTAACTAAGTGGCCTAATCTTCAGACGTAGTGGCTTGAAATCCATATTGCATTAGGGAGTATTCGGTAGTTTTGAATGTCATATTACTGGCTTGGAATACTATATAGTTACCATCTTTTCTACTGAAGCTCAAAAATGCAACCTGTGTTCATTTAATTTCTTTGACATTAGCTACTGCAGAAAGGGAATATATCAGATTGAATAGTTAATCCAGGGACTGTTTTATGTTTTTGATAATGCAACTTGTTCTGCAGTGGCTATGGACAGGTTACAGCATGCCTATAATTATATATCATATAAACACATTACAGCAGTAGTTTCTATAGGCACAGTTCCAGGAACGATCTGGGTTTGTTCTAAATAACAAATATAACACCATTGCAAAGTGTGGGAAACAGCGCATAACATCCAGTAAAAATGCTGATGCTGGTAGGACTACCATTTGGCTGTTATGCACATAAGAATACAAGAAAAAATTAATTAATTGGAGAGTGTTAGGAAGGGGTTGGAGGTAATTGTTTTGCCAAATTAGTAGTCTTGAAGATAAGACCAAGTTCACTAGAAAAGTCTTTACTGTCACTATTTGGCAAGAATATATGAAAGGGAGGTTAGTCAGCTGTTCTTTAAAGTAATTGAAAAAGCCTTTTTTTGAGAAAGCACATCCTTCCTACCAGTCACTATTCCTTGCCTAATTTCCAGCTGCTGAACTAGGTGATGTTTCAAGTATATCAAAGGGAGTGCTGGACGTGTATGTAGAATATGCAGAAGCATTTTTGGTTGGTTACATGGACCAAGCTGGGAGATACTTGCAGCTCTTTGTGACTGCGTTCCTTTTCTATTCTGAGAGTGAATTTTCTCTACGGCAAGGTGGCTCTTGGAATTCAGACATTAACTTATGTTATATCTCTGCATTCAAAAATAAAAAATATATGATGGTTTCTTCTATTGATTCTTCTCTATTACTGTTTTTATCCTTATGAAATCTTGTCGGAACGTAACGGATACCTTTCTTTTCCAAGAACTCTTCATAATAGTCTAAGAAGGATTTCCTAACCAGTAATGAGGATATCACTGGTGGGTTTTGTGCTTGTTGAAAGTGGCTCGCTGAAAATCAAACATACAAAACCTCACAACAAAAGAAATACGCTTCGAATAACTAGCTATTACATATGCTGTCAGGAATTGAAAATACACAAGGAAAAGAATGTATCATCCTGTCAGCTTCGTCACAACAGGAACAGCACTTGTCACTTGTGGATATAGTTTTAGTGTAGCTCTAGTGGACTGTGCTGACCCTTTTCTATGAGCCATACAGCTCAGGAAGAGCTTGAAAGGCTCCAGCATGGTGTCAGTGCTTGATTGCCCATAAAGCCACTTAAGAGCAGATACAAAACCTGCAGTAGGAACCGCTGAGGTCCATCAACTCATCCTTTCTTTTCCACCCCGAGTATTTCAAAACCTGCACTTTTTTCTGCTTTCTAGAAAATGAATTATGGCAAAACCGATCAAATGTATTAATTTAAAACAATAAAAAAATGACAGGAATGTAGTGTTTTACTGAAAAGGTCTGAGGGATAGGGTTTAAAACATCCATTGATTGAAGGACAGTTTATTTTATAATTACCGTACTACAGAAGAAAGGAATGTGTATATCTAATCCAGTTTCTTATGCAGGAAATGAAAATGGTGTAAAAATTGGAGAATAAAAGTCAAGACTCTTATTCTTGGTCTGTAGCTACAATATTATGCTTTGTGATGAATCATTTAACATCCCTTTACTTAGTCCGCCTCCTGTAATATGGTACAAAATGACAATTTTTCATGATTGTGTACTCATTAAAAAGAAAAAAATATTCCACATCTTTATAAGGATACATAGACGCAATAAAACGGCAGAGTATAGTTGTTGTTTTGTTTAATGAGTAGGAACTGTGGGATTCTTTGCAAAGTTTCTCTTTAAAGAAAGAATTTATCAGGGTACGTTCCAAGAAAATATTTTGGGCAGTACTTACGATCTAGAACACCTTGTCTATAACAGCTTTTAGAAACATTGGGCATGTGATCTTGGCTTGCTCTCATAATAACTTTGGTGATGATGCTTATCATTCTTATTACTATTATTATTTTTATATAGCTGATTAAGTGTCATAACACTTGCAAATTAATGTTCTATTTAATTACAGTATAAGGACAGCTGTTAGGTGTAGCGATGACTGTTCTTTATTTCACCGTCTTTGAAGTTTAACTCCACCCTACAAAGCACCTTCTTCCTGATTTATACCCATAATTCTCTCTAAAATGCTTGCACAAGATTGATGTGTATTGCCATCCATTCAAAACAACACCGAGGTTACAAATCAAAACTGCTTGATTCTGAGTCACAGTAAAATTGCCTAGTCACTTATCTTTCCCAATGCATTGGGCTAAGATAATTCTGAAATACTTACATTTCTGCTCTAGTCTACAATGGAAGTACGTAGCACAGAATTTATCAGGGTACGTTCCAAGAAAATATTTTGGGCAGTACTTACGATCTAGAACACCTTGTCTATAACAGCTTTTAGAAACATTGGGCATGTGATCTTGGCTTGCTCTCATAATAACTTTGGTGATGATGCTTATCATTCTTATTACTATTATTATTTTTATATAGCTGATTAAGTGTCATAACACTTGCAAATTAATGTTCTATTTAATTACAGTATAAGGACAGCTGTTAGGTGTAGCGATGACTGTTCTTTATTTCACCGTCTTTGAAGTTTAACTCCACCCTACAAAGCACCTTCTTCCTGATTTATACCCATAATTCTCTCTAAAATGCTTGCACAAGATTGATGTGTATTGCCATCCATTCAAAACAACACCGAGGTTACAAATCAAAACTGCTTGATTCTGAGTCACAGTAAAATTGCCTAGTCACTTATCTTTCCCAATGCATTGGGCTAAGATAATTCTGAAATACTTATATTTCTGCTCTAGTCTACAATGGAAGTTACATAGCACAGTCCATTCTATTGTTCTAGTGTTTTCAGACTATATAAACATTTGAATTATGAAACTAAATTACATACAAATACTTTATTAAAATTAGCCAGATCACTTACGTGTATATTATTTTATTTTGTAAACTTTCTATATAAATGCCTTTAAGGTAATTTCTGTCGGCTCACTTACTTTCCCTTTGTGCTGTGTTTTGCTCAGTCATTATCAATCAGTAGTGACAAAGCCACTTCAAATTCAAGATTTGTTTTCAAATTTTGTTCATATTTTACGAAACCCAGAACCAGGTAACTTCCATAAATTATAATACAAAATTGATCTGAATGAGAGAAGTAAGGTGCAGGACATAAAACATAATCCATAATTTGTAAAGTTTAGGAAAAAAGTTGATTCTCAACATTATATTTTATTGTTTGTCTTCAAATACTACATAAACAGAGTAAAAACTATCATAATTAACAATGATGATGTAATTTTGAGTCACTCTATTAGCGCTCCCAACTCTTGGAGATAATGAACTCGGCATTCTGCAACAAATTCTAAATTCTTGTGAAAAAAATTAGAAAAGGAATTACGGCACCATGCTGACCTTTATTTTGCATATAAAGGTTTCGAATCTTAAATCTGAAATGAAATGTCATCCTCTTTCCCATTTTGAAGACAGCAAGTTGGAATAAAGCACTCTGCTTTAATACTGTGATGGGGCTCTTGCTGGTTTTTTTGTAACAAAAGATTATAGTTCCTGGTTTAACAGTCCCTTGTAGGTCGCTCCCAGAGAAGGGAAGGGTCGCTCAGGAAGGTAACCTGTAATCACGTGTAACCAGACAACCCATCCCGTGCAATCAGCTCTCAAACATCCTGTCTGGCCTAAGGGCGGTTCGTAACTTCTTGAGCAAACCCTAACAGCTCCCAGGCTAAGTGTAGAGATTTCAGGATTCTTTTGAGTAGTTTGGCAACCCCTGACTAATTCTAAATGAGTGTGTTTGGTTTGCCCAAAGAGCGATAGCCTACCAAGATAGTTGATTTCTCCTTTTGGTACTCTTTCAGATATTTCTAGAGAGAGTCTCTGCTTTGTTTCGATTGTGGGTTTGTTTGGTTTTTTTTTAATGGATATTTCTTTGAGATTAACTACTTTTGTTCTCTTACATTCTTTAACCTGTGAAAGAGAAAGGAAATAGCATTTTTCTCTCTGTTCACCACAAACAGTTCTAGAAATAATGGTCTTAAGTGGCAGCAAGAGAAATTTAAGCTAAACTTGAGGAAAATATTCTGATGACAACAGTTAAGCACTGGAATAGATTGTCTACAGAGGTTACGCTGTTGCTAGAAAGGGACTGACAAACTTTAAGAAGCATTTAGGTATAGTTGATCCTGCCTTGGCACAAGTGAATGTATGAAATGACCTCTCGAGGTCCCTTCCACCTTCCATTGTCGATGAATCAAGAAAAGAAATAAAGTGAGCCTCATTCCTCTTCAGCCTCAGCAGAGGCTGACTTAGTTTCCTTTCCTTTCCTTGTCAAGGCAGAAGTTATGACCCTGATATGCTTTTATTCTGTTGACTTATTGGTTTATTACCTATTCAGTTTGTGTGGCTTGGAGAAGCAGGTTTTGCAATTGTATGCAACAAAGATGATCATGGTGCTTTGTAGTTCTCTTTCACCTTTCTTCTAAGACTGACAAAGGTTCTTTACAATGTGAATGAAATTATAACAGTAATTCTTACAGGCTTGAACTGTCATATCTATAAAAAATTACACCAACATATGTAAGTCCACACAGAAATGTAACAGGAACAGAAATGAGTTTTGCGTCCTCAAAATCCTGCCCCTCAAAACTCTGATTAGTTGGGGGAAAAACCCCCAAACTGTTGGCTGTAGGAAGCTATACTGCATTTTTCCCTTGAAGTATATGTCATCGGCAAATTCAGAGTTTGTCGTTAGAACTCTGAAATTCTTATCTGTGAAGACAGGACAGTTTTTCCAGGTGGAAAGATGTTTAACTTACTGGGATGGGGGAATGGTAGTTAAGCTCATTTGACAGAGAGAGCTCTCTCATGTCCGAAATCCTAGAATGAAATTCTTTGCACGTGTTTATGCATTCGGTGAAATCAGATGTCTTTGTACTGTGTTTACTGAACAGCTTTTATGAGCTATAAATACCAGCACATTCTGGTAAGTTTCTAACAAACAGAATGGTCTACTCAATCCCAATATGGTCCTGTGTTAGAGCAGATTGGATAGTACACTTCAGTGATGGGAAGTGCATTTAAATTTTATCCAATGGCTTGTATGGTTTATAAATTTAGATACATTGTGGGTGTATAGAAGCTGATTGTATAGCATTATTCATTATGTGCCTTATATCAAGTTTTGGCTCCTATTCTGTTCAATGATTGCACATTAGCATTCTTCTTGATCTTTGGTGTGTGAAGCTTCCTGCAGAACTGGTTTGAACTAGTCACTCCTGCTTAAAGAATATTCTTCTGTTCCTGTCGTTAGAAAAAATTATTATTATTGATAGTTGATGATTTTCCAGTACTCTTCCCAGTTCATAAAACTACAAACTGGATGCTCACAGACCAGCCATGTCTCTGAAACAGCGTTGATAGGTGGACAGATAGGGGACTGACAGATCATTTATGAAAGGCTCCTGATGATTACCTTCTACTTTGGCCACAGGTAGAAGGTTCTTCTGTGTCTTTCTGACTGATCAGTTGGGTTATCAGCTGACTTGCAATTAAAATAATAGGGCAATTATTAAGTCAAGAGTTCTGGAAGTGATAGTCTAAATTGCACTGACCACAGAATTGGCAGTTTGTGAATTAGTAGCTTGTGGGGGAGAACACAGTTATTCTCTCTCTTCCCTCTCACTGTCTGCAAAGCACATGCCTCTTTCTACTATACTGAGTTTATTTTAGCCACGTGCTCTTTGGTGTAAAATGCTTTCATTCTACTTTGTGGATAATCCTCCTTAGAGACAGAGAAGTTGGGCTGCTAGGAATGGGGGAACATTTTTCTGATACAGTTAAGATGGTGGTGGTGGTTGTTGTTATTGTTATTATGGTTATTTTATGGTTATTATTTTTGTTATTATGGTTATGAGGTGAGAATTTTACCAGTAGCTTTAATGGCTGATAAGAATAGCTGATAAATGAGCGAAGCCCGGTATGGCATAGACCATGCACACAAAGACCTAGTGTCGGAAACTTGCCGAAGCCCGGTATGGCATAGACCATGCACACAGACAAAGACCTAGTGTCGGAAACTTGCCACCTCTTATTTGTCCTTCTGTTTTTACTTTAGAAAAAAAATAATCCAATATTCTTATCTTAAAATAATAAATCTTGTTTTTCAGATGGTATGAATTAGCATGGAAGACCAATATCTCCCTTGCAAAGGAAGTAAAAATTTGTCAAGTTGATTATCTTCAATAGCCTCTCAAGTAAGGACCGCTCTCATTACGGGTATTACAAAATATCTCATGTTGCCTTTAAGATTTTATGAAAACAGGGTAGTCTTAAAACAGTCTCTTTTAACTTTAAGTTTTTAAGCCTCTTTTAATTTGGCTTAAAGCCTGAACCTGTTTATCACTGAAGATTCTAGCTTGTTCACTGGTCTAACAGCAATAGATAGTAGGGAAGTGACCGTGTTGACAAATATGCCAAGATACTTGTATCAATTCATGTAGGTCACTGACTGAAGTGACTAAATATAAGTGAAAATGTTGCTGCTAACTTCAGCTGCCTTAAGGTTAGGGCCATGCACACAGCTTTGGGTACCTAGTCACTTCTTTCAGCACTGTTCAGAATGCCAGTATTGAAAGAATAAGGGTCGAACAACCTGACTCTTCATGCAACAGAAGTAGCCTAACACTTGGTTAATAAATTGCCTATGTAACATAAATTGAGATTGAAAAGTTTTGTCTTTCTGAATACTGAAAATGCACGTCAGGCAGAATGGAACTACCGTTTCACACACTACACTCCAGAAGCTGTTAATTTCTGAGAAGTTTGTAGGAAGAGTTTATGTTATGCCATTGTTACAGGACAAAAGAAACTGAGTGTTAAAGCAGATTCTTTAGAACTTAACTAATGCAGTAATATTACATATCACGCATACGCTTGTTTTAATGTGTGTGGGGGGGTATGCTTGCTTTTTAGTACATGTATTCCTGACAAGTTATGCAAGTGAAGACTTTTCTTGACAAATATAGTAATGTACAAATAAAAATAGTTGTAAAAGAACAATTACGTGTGAACCAGACAGCAGAAAGCAGAGCAGGAAAGCTGAAGTATTACCTATGTGTGAGTAAGTTAACGTAGAAAACAGAATCTGGCAATAGAATCATAGAATCATTGAGGTTGGAAAAG
>NW_008796193.1:3453472-3462311 GCF_000699145.1 Aptenodytes forsteri | reverse complement strand
CTGAGCCCTGGGGAACACCACTCGTGACCGGCCGCCAACTATTTAAATGGATCTCTCTTTTCTTAACAAATATAGTAATGCACAAATAAAAATAGTTGTAAAAGAACAATTACGTGTGAACCAGACAGCAGAAAGCAGAGCAGGAAAGCTGAAGTATTACCTATGTGTGAGTAAGTTAACGTAGAAATCAGAATCTGGTAATATTTAAATGGATCTATGTAAAATGGAAAAATGTTTGAGGGGAAAAAGTAAATAATCTGATATAAATATAAAAGCACCAGCTAATGTAGATTGAAATAACAGCATGGATTTTTGGTATTGTGCACATGTAAATGCATATACCTGTGTAAATCATCATTCCCACAAGAGGGAATCTCTTCAGAGTGCTACTTGCTTAGAATAGCCAATATCCAGAGATGATAGGAAACTACTAATTCGTTAAGCTTCTTTAAATGAGGAAACAGAAGGCAGTGAATGAAAGCCAAGACTCTCTAATCTCTCACTGCTTAACGGACTTTGTTCTTATTCTGTAGCCTTATATGGAATACGTGTGGATAAAGACCTACCTTGGAGGAAGGTGCAAAGTATAACATTATTCATAATAAAAGAGTAATCCTCCATATCACGATAGGTTGTTTTAAAACATCATTTACAATCCAACTGAATGTGGTTGTCTAGGAGAAGGTATATGGAGGAGGTTGCACTTACAGCATTAAAATGTTCATTATTTTGTATGACCTCTTTGAATCTCTGTTCCAGAAGGAAATTTACGGAAGTTGAGAAAAGAGTAATCCTATTGAGAGGTTAGAACTAGAAAATGCTTTCTGAGTCAGAGTTACAATACTTACCAAAATGGTGAGTTGTACGTTACCCTACTGTGTACCTACACGGTTCCTGAAATGTTGTTAAAATCAAAGAAGTTTGACAGTCCAGTACGGTGTTTCAAATTCTGAAGCTAGGGCTCCTCTTGGAGAATTAGAAGTAAACCCAACTCTGCTAGCTGATAGCACAGGAGAAGAGAGCTCCTGCTTTTTCTGTCAGGAATGCTGTGTTCAGTTCTCTGATGCACATTCCTGATGCACTGATCATTGACCATTCCTCTTTCAACTTTCATTTTCACAGACTCATACTGTACATAAATAAGGGTGAGATACTGAAGCAAGAAAGAGTTACAGGATTAATGTTGGTGCTTCCTGAGGTCCATTTCTAACACTGTGTACATTTTACTGGCTCGGGGCAGCGAGTGGTTTTACTAGCAGCATGGCATAGGGTTAGCTCTATCTTGGCACAATTAATTCTTGTATTCTAGTTTGGGTAGAGGGGCAAAACAGACTGGCCAGCTGCTACATTTCCAACTGGCACAAGTAAAGCAAGTCTGAGAGTAGACAGTTAGCAGAACTGTGTCAAAATAAAAATGCCTTCCTCGAGAAAGCCCAGCAGTTGTGGTTTTGAAATGCAACCTTTCTAATCATGAACTTAAAATTAAAATATACATTTAACTGAAATGTTTTGATTTTTACTTTTTTCCAACTTTAAATGTAAATAAAAGGTAGTTATAAAACGAAGCGTAACAGCACACTCGGTCCCTATCAGCAAAAGAATCTCACTTTTTGAAGAATAAGGATAAGTTAAAACTCGTCAGGTGTCTTGTGGGCTTAAAAAAAAAGAAAGGTAGGTTGCCCTTCAGTGTATTCCAATACACACCACAAATCATACAACACAATCAGAAAAGCAAATATTCATCGCTTTACATAAGGCTCCTATCTGAATTCTTTCTTGTGCTAGATAAAGTCTTTACTGCAAAAAGGTTTTAAAAGATAATGAAAACTTTTATGCTTAAATGGGTTATAAAAGCCATAAAGCCTTCCAGAAAATGAAAGTTCTCATAAACAAAATACGAAGTCCTTTTTAAAAGAACTGTTTCATGTTGTTTACACTGCCAAGTTGCTGATCGTGCATAAAGTTGTTCTCTTAATAATGAGTTGGTTAGAGTAACGCCCATCATCCAAAAATGTGTTACCTTGTAGGAGATCTACGTTTTAATCAGCTGATGAAACAGATGTGGGAGGATTGTCATGAGCTCTGTTTCTGAAATCAGAGAGGAGCAACTACAGAACTATGGGGGGGGGAAAAAGCTATAAAGTTGGTTTCTTGCTTTCTACCTGACCAGTAAGAGACGAATTAGAAATGTAAGCTTTCTCAAAAGAGAAAGTCCTCATTTAAGGGCTCAAACTGAGTAATTTTTTAAAATGAAATTCTGCACAATGTTTTACTTAGGCAAAAACAAAAGCTTGCTAAATGCATCCATAACCTGGAAATTTTTCCATGTTACATCAAGACAAAACAGCATAAATTGTACTCACGGAAATAGTTGAAATTTCAGGTATAAATTACAGGAATATAGCAAAATATAGGTCACTCAAAGGGAGAGGAACTATGGTAAAAAAGCCTAAATTTCATTACAAAGACATATGCTTATAACCTCTAATGGTTTAAATATATTTAGCCAAATAATATGGTATTAAAGAGAGGATATATAGGTCACAATGCGGAGACAACGTATTTCAGTTAGCCTCTGGATACTAGAACAGTGTGGCCACAGTAGCATGAAGCAGGTTAAATTGTCCCTATTCCAGTTTCTGTGACCAGATTGCCTGAGCTATTTAGACGTTATGTTCTAATCTATGTATAGCTATGACATACATTGACCAAAGAATTGTCTATTAATTACACTTTTTTCTTTAAGTTTCTGTCATCCTTCATACTTGGCCATAGAAATTTTATAGCAGTTGAATAATGTGGAGATGATAATACATTTGAAATTAAGTATATCTTAAACCATTCTTTCTTCTTGATAGGTTATTGGGTGGAAAAATAGTCTATAAAATCTATGGTAGATTTTATTTACAGATGTTAAGAATTTATTCCCTTGCTTTTAAAAGTTTTATACAGTTTTAAAATTTTTTAGACAAATTCTAAACACGTTCTGTGTGGTTTGCTTAATGATTTCAGATTTTCTTTAAAGACAGACCAGCTGTTTCTATGACACATTTTTAGTCAGGTACAAGTAGAAGCAAAGATAGATAAACACCCAAATCCCTGTCTTGTTCTCCCTAAAAATCCGAGGTACCAACATTTATTTTAAAGTGTGTCACAATTGCAGCTCCTTTATCTCCTTTAATAAAGAGGACTGTTCCTTAGGCAGTCTGTCCAGGAGAGGGAAATGCAAATTGTTTCTTTGGAATTGAACTCACTTCCTGCTCTTTGGTCATAATGAATGTAATATCTTTCCCTGGCGTGAAACTTAAAAGTATCTAGCTCCACAGATCAGCTGTTCCTTACTATGTTCCACATGACTGCAGGCCCTTTTCCTTTATCAGTTTTCTTAGAGCATCACTAAACTATAAATTAGAACTGGCAACGTAATATAGGTATCACTGATAGGTGCTCAGAGGACTTTTGCAGTATCATGAAGAGAGGAAAGTTTAGCATCATCTTTTGCTATTTATTTTGTACTAAGCTTTATCATTGGATAAAATTCTGTATTGAGCAGACAATGTTATATTCTTAAGTCATTTTTTGCAGTCAATATTTGGTAAATGATGATTGGTAGTGGTTCATTAAAATGAGGCATTCACTCTTTAGCATGCTGAATAAGGTCTTTAATGGATAGGAGAAAAACGTGGTTTTTTTTGTTTGATCACCAATCTCACGCACAGTATTAATTATCTGAAACAAAGTAAATTGACTGTTAAATAACCTCAACAGTTCAAACAGGAAAATATTTAGAACAAAAGAGTGACTTCTGCTTAAGGGTAAGTACAGTACTGTATTATTTCACTTCATAGAATGAAATACAATCTTTTGAGTTGTTGAAGATACTGACAGCCATCACAAAAACAGTGTCCTTACAAAACAAGGTAATTTTACTCTGTTTTGTCACTCCATGTGCTGTTGTTATACTGTAATACAAAGATTATTTTTCCCCTCTGCTGGTATAGCAAAAGTAGGAGGAGTGTATTTGCATGTTCCTTGACAATTTTAGATTATAAATCATCCTAGCTATTAATGATTAGATGCAATTTTTAAGTCTAGATTTTTTGGTATATTCCAAGGATTTCCATTTCTTTTTGAAGTGTATAAACTTCAACTGATATCACAATTTATTACAAGGAACATATTAATGGGATAAGAGAGTTTTCCTTCAAACTTGCAACAGTCACTTTATGGTCTGATCATTAGTTAATGCCAGCACAGTAAATAGTAGTCTTTAAAACATACCCTAGACTCTGTTTAACCCTTTCTGCTTGCTGAATTTTCTTACTACTGAAACAGTGACGTATAAAGAGAATTAAAACTCTGAAATCGTGTAAGAAGTATTTCAGATCCAATCTTGCTAGCTAAGTGTTGCAAGTTACCTTGTTAAACTACATTTATAAATAAAATAAATAAAATAATAGAGCAGATAAAAAGTCATTGTGGATGGAAAAGAACCAGGACTCTGCTCCTGAACAACCTGAATATCAAATAGGCCCCTGCCCTGTAAGAACAAAACAGCAGCTAAGGCTGGAGTGCAACATCTAATCGAATTTAACTGAGACTTAAGAGTAAACAAAATTAAAATCCTCTAGAATTGTGTTTCTTCTACCAATGACAACTAGGTGAAAAATCTTGCTTCTCCACATGCTTTTATGGAACATACGAAGTGATGGGCTCTGAGCAGCCTATTACTGCTCTAGTGCAAGACTCTGTGGTCATGACAGATAACGCCAAGAAAACATCAGCTTAGTGGCAGTCAAAAAAAGCAAATCAAACACTAGAAGCTATTAGGAAAATAATAGAGAACAAAAAAGTAAACATCATTGCACCACTGTATAAATCCATGATTTTTCCACATCTGGAATACTGTGCAATGATCTATTAGACCTGGAAAAGGATAATGAAAAGGGCATTAATCACCCGCGATATGGAATAACATCTCTGTAAAGAAGATTGAATAGGGCTGTTTTTTTCTAGCCTGGAAGAGAGAGGACTTAACGGAGAAATGATAAAGTTGTACAGAAGAACTAGGGGCTGTTGAACTAGGAGTCAGAATCAAAAGAAGGTTTTTCATGCAGCAGTAGCAGATCTGCTCAAGTTCCAGAGGACTTTGTGGGTGCAAGAAGTTTACATGAATTCAAGGGGCATACTGAGCAAGCCCATATATGTGAGATTGGAGGTTCCTGGTGAGAAAAAAAGATACTGTCCTTACAAAATACCCAGAGTTGAAAATAGTTGGTGAGTGGGGGAGTACTGAGAGAGAAGTGTTTCACTGGCTTGTCCTCTTCAGACCCTTTTTGGAATATACTGATGGTTCTTTAGCATCTGCATCTGCTACTGCTTGAGATCTAGACAGCCTCTTGATCTGAACTGGTACAGTTGTTCTTACGTTTTTAATTAAAATATAAAAAGCCAACTAGTGCTGTCCTAAAACAATACCAAGGTATTTCCTAAGAGATGCTTTTTTTTTTTCCTCATGGGAAATAGAGTATGTTGTGATTGCAGAGGCACAAACCCGAAGCGCAAAGGATCAGGCGGCACAAAGAACAACCTGTCATCCTTTCTCCGAGTATTCTCTATCCTGAAATTGCTGTGGAAATGTGGCAGATGGGGCTCCAGGTGCCACAGAGCCAACACGCCCTCTACACGAGCTAGGTTTTCCCCAGTCAGACCTTTGCTCAATATTCATCTGTTGGTTCCCCTTTCCCACTCATCTCCTAGTGGCTCCTCTATAATCCCCTCTACCCCAGTGTGTGTTTGCATGATGCATACACACAAATGTATGTATGTATCGGGAGGTTCAAGCAGGAGATCTGAGATCCTGATGTTCCAGAGGTTTCTGTATGCAGAGTATCTGTAGTTGTTTAATGAAAGAAAGAGGAATTAGAGGACAAAAGATATTCTAAAACAGGTAAGCACTGTTTTATTATGCAGTGTACCAGCTTTGCAGTCAAAGATCAAATTTTGGTCAAGCTGCCACCTGTGTTTGCAAAAGAGTAGATTTAACTTCACTGCTTAGAAGCATTTACATTCTTCCCCCTCTTCCCGACCAGTCACTTGTCCATCCTTATATATTCATATTATAAGCAAGTCTGATTTCTTTCTTCTGTCCAATTCATTCTGCCTCCGTACTTCCAGTAAAGTATTACTCTGTATTCTGCCTGATGAGAAATATTACATACATATCCATACAAAATTAAGGGCAAAAAGGCAGTTGAGAAGCAAAAGCTTTGGTAAAAAATTAAAAAAGACATAGAAAGTGCAGTTTGCTCATACAAGCAGTTTCATAACAGGCAAGATCATGGAGCCTGACCTGCATAAAATAGGCTACGACCACCACTAAGTAATTTTTTCTATAAACACACAACTTCTGATTTAACAGAGCTGGTCTTTTAAAAAGACAATGATCTACTTGTGATTTGAACAGCGAGTTCTAGGCACTTGCCATCTTGTCTGAAAATACCTTGCTTCATCTTTATAGGCAATTCAAGGTGTTAAACTTTTGTAGGTTAAACAAGAGCAGAGCTCTGTAGCCAGGTTGTCCCAGCCATTGGGAATGAGGAGAGAGGCGTCTTCTTGCTTAGATTGCTTTCTCTGCCAGGTGAGAACTGACCACTGTCAGCGCAGTCTGATCCAGCTAGCCCGGGGTTAAGAGGTTAATAGGAACAAAGTGGCTGCACTGGGCTATCTGCATCAGGTCTGCAGACAGGCACCTTCCACCAAACCTCGAGTGCATTATGGCTCTTCCTTCAAAGGGAGGATCAGAAAACCGAAGCCTCTGCTTACCAGCTGATTCTGACTTCCCCTTCAATCTCTAAAGCCTTCCTTTCAGCTGAAAGCAGATTTTTATCTCTGCCTCATCAAGTTGCTTATGGGGTGCAGCTGCCTGCCAGTTTGCCGGCTTCTTAACCCGCTCTTCCTCAACCCCTTCAGACAGTTTCCCAATCCCGTATGACAAATAATTTCAAGAATGTAAGTGTAGACACCAGAATACAGTGGTTTCCCAAGTGAGTATTTTTCTCTCCTATTTTACATCAAAATACAGTTTTATTCCTCCTAGCCACAGCTGTCACAGCAAGAACTCACACTGAACAGGTAACACCCTGTAAGATACAGAATGCAGCACCATTCTTGGTTTTAGATGTATATAAAACTTTGGTCACATTAAAATTCAAGTGCTTTGTTTGAGGCTCTCTTCATTAACTGGTACAGATCACTGTGCATATATTACTTACTGTTATTATTTATGCCTTCAATAATCCTCACCACATCTACAGAGTTCTCCGGAAGTTATTTTGTATTTCCATTACAATAGGATGACTTAGGGCTTGCTTTCTGCTGACCCTTGTAAGAAATTTCCAAGACACTCTTTATTAAACAGGGCAGTATACTGCACGCTGCTAAGATTCTTGAGCTGACTAACCAACAGTGTTTTCCACATTTTCAATTACAGCACTTTTTCTCCCCTGAGGAGTATTACTGTAGTTTCTGTAGTTTCCTACTGAAGCATAAAACAATTTGTTATGGTTTGTGTAAAATAGAGACTGGGCTATTGTAACCATA
Source organism: Aptenodytes forsteri (assembly GCF_000699145.1). Taxonomy (NCBI): domain Eukaryota; kingdom Metazoa; phylum Chordata; class Aves; order Sphenisciformes; family Spheniscidae; genus Aptenodytes; species Aptenodytes forsteri. The sequence goes on along the minus strand of NW_008796193.1, from coordinate 3,454,709 downwards.
TTTTATTGCTTTCCAAGAGATGGTGGGGTTTTTTTTGTGAGAAGCCATCAATAGCTTTTCCAAGCTGGTGAACCAAGAATGAGGTTTTAAGAGAATATAGGTTTTCTTTGCATGTAGTTCCTTTGAAACCAGTGGGATAGAACTTACCTCAAATGCTTTTTATATAGAGTCATATGTAAACTAGATGTCTGTTTGGGTTTAATGCCTGAAGGAAAAGTGAAACTTTTTATATTTGATGAATATGTCTCCAGATGTTACAGTACCTTAAAATACTGAATTGTTGTAGGACCTCATCCTAAAATTCATAGCTTCCCCAACCGCCTGTTGAGCAGATTTTGTGGGCACTTTGTAATTTCTGAGACAGAGCTTTCAGTGAATGGCCAATGTAACACCACGTAGAATAACACGGCCGGTATTGCTCCATTACATCAAAGGTGTTTTGCCATAACATGGTACTAGTGAAACTATTTTTTGTTCTGTGTTGACTGTACTATGTGACCTCTAAGCATAGTAAGCATGTAGGGGAAACAAACTGACAAAATTAAGAATCTAAGGCTTATTATTAAGGGTAATACTTATTACACAAGATTCAACAATTATGTTATTGCTACATTACCTTGCAGAACAAAGTTAAGTTCTCAGTTAGGGCTTGCCTGACACAGGCAAAGGAACCCAAACCAAGGTATGCTGGATTGAGAAACTGACTGGAGTTCACATTCTTCTCTACGGCATGAGATTTTGGATAAGTAACTCCATCCTTTACAGATAAGAGCGGTGTTATAGTCCACCTGTTATGATCAGTCCGGTTACCTAAGGCTGCGATGCAGATGCAGGAATGCGTGCATTTAGAAAACATACTCATTTCCCAGGCAACTGCTGCTACAGGCAGAGTTTGCTGCATGGGGGAGAAGGCAGTGGCTCCGGCAGATACAAAGTGCTCTGCGGGAAAGTTCATAACCTCCTGCGAAAAGTATTTTGAGTCATTTAATTGAGTAGCAGATAACTATGTATGTACACTCCCCCTACACACGTTGTAAATAGGTTAATAACAAAGGGCTTTATTAAACAGCATTACGCTTTATTTTTCTCTACTTTTTCCATTAGTAAGGTTTCATTACGGTGCTGTGTCAGAAGCCTGGAACCGAGGGCGCTATCTGCTACTACACGTCCTTCGCCACGGCAGGTCCCGAAGGCGAGAGAGGAAGGTGCATCTGCTGCAAAGCAAGCGGGACGCCTG
>NW_008796193.1:3399425-3452038 GCF_000699145.1 Aptenodytes forsteri | reverse complement strand
CGTCTTCAAACCAGACTGGGGCTTTTCCTTTGGCAGCGCGTATACCCCAGACCCGTAATTTATTGAGTCTCTCGGTGGCGGACGGGTTACGAGCCTGCAGGAGGGAGGGCAGGCTGCGGGGCGGGAGGCCCGTACCGCCGGTCCCGGCAGCGCCGGGCCGCCGCCTCCGCTCATCGCGCGGGGCAGAGGAGAGCAGGAAAGATCTCGGCTTTGAAACAGGGGGCTAATGAAGTAACTCTTGTCTCAGCCGAGAAAGGAAGGCTTCGTACCTCAGTAACCCGCTTTAATCTAGAACTCTTAAAATAAATTTCCCTTTAAATTTCTCCTTTTCATTTGATTTTGAATGGATTGGTCAATCCCATATTTGTTTCCTGTTTGGCAACTCCCATTTGCTTTTTTTTTTAAACTTGAACTTCTCAATACCTTATTCTGTTGCGGTATTTTTGCCCATTTTGTCAGTGGAACAGTGAAAATGCAGCCCGAGCGGGAGCCGGGCGCTGCCGCTTCCACAGGCTCTGGGTGTTCCCGTTCCCACGGATGGGAACTACACAAAAACACTTTGCTGCTTACTCGGTGCTACTCATGTAAATGTAATATAAGGTGTGCGTGCTTAATAGTTCTGTTTGAATCGATGATGCCAGTAACGTGCAACTAAGCAGGTGGGCAAGTAATAGAGTTCATTTAGCTTTGCTTTAAGTCTTCACAATGTAGTTTAGCAGGTTTGCTGCTGAGTGTGTATTCAGGGAACAGCTTGAAGGAATTGGTGGAATTTAATATACTTTTAACATATGCCATTAATATTTTAGCTAAATCTTAAAACTAGAAACCAATGACTTAACAGCTTTGATTATAAAACAGAAAAGGAGATCAGAGTTTATTCTTAAACTATTTTTTTCTCTTATACTTCAGACTGTCATTACTATCAAGCAGGATTGGTATCTTCAATATGGGAATGTTTATTTGTTTCAAGTTGAACTCTTATTTAATTGTCTTTCCTGTGGTATAAAAATAATTAACTATGAAAAAGAATAGAGATTAAGACCAGTATGAAATCTGATCTCCTTTCAAAGCCATATTTGCATAGTTTAAGGGCTGCCTTCCTCTACAGGGTGGCTTCTGTACATTCTGTACAGTGAGCCGCTTCACGGATAGTTTTATATGACTTGGGTATGACAGGCACGTTCCCGCTGTATCAAAGCTGTTAATCCCTCTTTTGCAAGACGTGGGGCAGGACTGTAAACACTGGTCTCTCACCTCCCAAATAAGTGATCTGCTCAACTAGGTTAGATGATAGTCTGATTTGCGTTCAATTAGTTAAACATTCATTAGAATAAATACTGCAGTCCCAGGCTTCCTTTACTGGGATGAGTACGTGAACAATTTGATTATTGACTCAAATGCTGTCTCTGCTCTACGAAGTATGTTTAATTTTCAACATCTGTTTTAGTCACTGAATCCATTAAGTTGTGCTGATGAAAAATAATTTCTTGCTGAAGTGTTTTGCTGGACTAGACTTTAAAGACAAAAGAGGGTGTAGTTCAAATCGGGCTTTGCGTGGGTTGCAGTTTTAATGGTGGAGAGGGAAGGTGCTTAATAAAGATTATTAGGAAGCTATTAACGAAGAAAACGGTAACAAACAAGGAAGTCAGCTGGGAGTAGACAGAAATTACATACTTGGTGCTGAATGGGAGTTGTCAGAAAGAAGTGCTGGGAAGAGTGTAGGAAGTTTCCAAAGAGTTGCAACGTGGAGAAGTACAATTTTCTTTTTGATTCAGTTGCCCTTTGAGCAGATCACATACAGTTGCATAAACTGAATAATGTAACGATACCTAACTGGCATAGATGTTTTAACTTAACACTAGAATTTTCAGTTAATGGCAGCCTAGAGCTGTAGTTTAAGGTTCTTACTGTTGATAAGGCAAAGGGCTATCTTTGAGCAATACTTCATTTGCTTCTGCAGAGCTTTTGTAGACTAGTGATAACAAACATCTGCATCGCTGTTGATACACTGTCTTACTATTTAGTCACATGGTTGGTGTGTTCTGTTGTGTTTATGTACGTTTTTAATAAGCTAGAGGGAGGGAAGATTTGAAACTGGTGTGTGCGTATAGTACATGTGATTGTACTTTTTTTGTGGTTCAGGATTCCGTTTTCTTTACTTTTTCAGTCTAACTGTTTTATCCTTGATGTAGAAGCCAAATGCTACTCCCAGCCGTGGCAAGCTTCATCTGGAGTAATTCACGGCAAATTTTGCTCTTGTCTGCTTGATCTAAAGGAATAATCTTGTTTAGTATATATTCTCTTCCAGTATGGCTTACACCTATGAACCCTTTCACTGCAGTCATGAAAAAATACTATATGAAATGGCACACACAAGATGTCTGATGTCAGTGCAGAGGGCAAAATCCTGAAATCCTTTGTAGATGTCTATCCATGTGAGAAATTTTGTAAGATCTTTTCATGGCTGGGCTGGGTTCTGTGAAGTGCTCAGGGCTCTCGCCTCCCGTTGTGAAAATGGTATAATATTAACCAGCTTGTAAGATTTGTCTGTATTGCTTGAAACAGCCCTCAAACGTAGCCTGCCATTTCCGTATTTCAGCTGCCAAATGCAACTCATAAATTCTGATTAGATGACTGGATTGCTTGTAATTAACAAGACAATATGTTAGGGATAAAAGGTTTTGATATGGATGAAATTCTCATCTTAATCGCTGGTTTGTGTGAAGCTAAGGGAAACTTGTTGAAATAAAAGTTAGTGCACTGATTGGATTATCATAAAATTTGCACAAAATAACTGGATAAATCTATCAAACACATTTTAAAATCTTATTTCAAGATCTTAAAGACTAGCAAAAATCACTATGAAAGTGTTAGCATGTACCTTCTGAAGTTGTCCTTGTAAACGTAGACCCAGAACTACTGATCATGTTGTTACAAATCCCAAACCCAGTCATGCCACTGAAATCCACAGCAGCACTGGGCTCTCCCGGCTAAAATCCCACCCTCCCCTTCCTTCTCCAAGTTACAAAATGTTGCATCTCCGAAGCATTGTAGGAGATCGCAGAGAGTAGCCTGAGCTATGCCCCTTGGGAATGATGGAAAAATCTGTAATAACCCGAGGTGGCCTGCCATCGCAGTGTACCTCCTGCAGCACACTCGCGCTGCCAAGGGAACAGCTCCAAAGGTCTTGGGGAAGGCATCTCCGTGTGCGTAGCAAGGAACTGCGTGTGAGTAGTTCAGGCTGGCACAGAGTCACAGGGTTTCTGGCTTCTGGCTCCCCTCCCAGCCCGTGCAAGTCCAGCCTGCTTGGCTGGTATGGGAGGAAGGGCAGGCAAATCCGTGTTTGTGATGGAGCGAGGGAAATGTATCTGCATCAAAGTTCTTTGGAAGTGAAAGAGTTTGGGTATCTTAAAAATAAGCATAATTTTATCCAAGCGAAACATTCTTAGGTTCTGCATAATATTCCACATATGATTAGACCGTCCTTTTGAATATTATAAAAGTATCTTTCAACTTAAAATGCTCTAGTCCTCTCAGTTCTGAATGTATTCCTCTGAGAACACATAGGTAACCAGATAAAATAATTTTACACATTATCCTCTCTAAACTAGACAGTGTGAGTTACATATTCCACAGCCCTGTGGCAGCATGATGTAGTTCAGACAGGTTTGTCCAGCTCTTCAGTAAATTGAAAATGTGTATTTTAATTTCATGCACAGTGCTCATCTTGTTTTCATGTGCCATACAATGGTAGTCAACTCTGAGTAAGAACAGTTACTGCTCTCCCATGGTACTCGTATTGTTGTAGCACCAGAGTGCTCCGGGATGGACAGAGCCAGTGGTGCGAGGCTCAGTGCGAAGCTTGGAGTTGCCTCGCCTGGGTCAGAGGAGGTACTGGGAGTCAGGGGTATGCCTGCTGTGAAACTGGTGAGAAGGAAATACTAGTGGGCATTCATTTTTTAGGTATTTTACATTTAGTTCAAATTCTGTAGGTGTCAGAGTGATGTAGGAATTGGGCTGTATGTTCTAGACCTCCATATTGTCTCTTGTCAGTGTTGTGTCCTGATACAGAGAGTTCTGTTGGCATCGGTGGGTTCCCTTCTTTGACAGACCTACCTCAAGTACACGGTGTGTGGGAGGAGGAGTAAGCAGCTTTCTAAGTTTTCTGCAGCAGTTATAACTTTGAGATTTCTTAATTACTATGATTGCTGCTAAAACAGTTTCTTTTCTACTTTGATTTCTCTTTCCTGGTGCTGTTATGATTCACTCTTGGGAGATTTGGAAAACCGCTTCAGGCTTCCTAAACCTACGCAACGGTTCACAGCTGGAAATCTGACCTACTTCAGAACTGCTCTTACCCAGTTAGGAATGTCTCCGAGACTGAACTGCAGCAATATAAGCCTCCCAAGCACAGGTTAAGGGAAGAAATTGTTTGTTATGAAAAATGGAAGTTTGTACTGTGAGGAAGAATAAATAGTATGTTGCAAATTAACAAATTGTCCAATCCTTAGAATTAGATTCAGTGGGAATTTTGCTTACTTGGGTAAAGAACTGGACGTGGAGACTTGAAGCAATGCGTACAATTTGTTATAAAATGGAAGACAGTGTCCGCAATTGCTTGTAGACAGTGCTGGGAAAAAAGTGAAAGAATCTATTTGAAAATGAACAACACTGCTGCCACTTACAGATTTCTGTAATGTAAAAAGGCATATTTCATTTTTCATTCAAGAATGTGCAAATGTTCCACGTGGGCATCTTTTTCATAGGAGTTTTGTGACCACTTTTTGAAACAATTGCCACTGCTTGGTGCATTGGATAGTAACCTGATGCAGTCTGTTGGCAGTTCCTCTGCCCCTTTCGTTTTGGTGCAAATACAAATTTTCTTCCCTTGGTGAAACAAAAAGTGTTTTAGATGTACGTCCATTTACACCAGCTGACCTTAATCCATAGCACGAAAGACCGTAAGTAAAAGACAGCGTCTGTGGAATAGGGACGTGATCCTTGAAGACCTAGTCCAGTATGTCAGCTTTGATGTGTATCCTATTCTCTAGGCACTTACAGAAAATAAGGACTAATTGCCTCAGACCTGCAAAGAGGTGATTGAGAAACAACAAACTCTTAAAACTGAGAGTAACAGATTGCGTACTGCCACGCTGTATATGGGTTATTTCCTTCGGGGTGGAAAGGCCCTGGCTTTAAAACATTTCTAGGTGATTTCGGCCAGTGGATCTCAATATGTTTATAGCTGGTGACCATATTCAGATTAATTTGGGAACCCATGTAAGCCTGAGCTCTGAGCATAAAAGGTTTTAGAGATTAAAGTGCAGTAATCACTGAAATTTACTTTCTTCCCTGCAGGGCACTGTTCGAAGGATTATTATCGAGAATCCTGATCAGGTAGGAGAGTGTTTAGTGCTGGAGTTCTGCTTGTGTAACTCTTCCTCCCTTGATTATCCTGATTTGGTAGAGTGCTTGGCTACCTCCATCAGGGGATGCTGAATATTTTGAAATCACATGGCCCATACCTCTGATGAGAGATGAAATTATTAGGGATTGAAAATACTACAGAACCCCCACTCAGGCGTCCCACCTCTCAGCAGTGAAGTCTCTATTAATATGCTTCAATAGCATCGCTAGCAGAGATGAATTTCTGTTTCTACTATGTTTATTTCAAATACTGTCTAGATGGAAGCACAGTCACTTTGTTTCCAAATGGACATACACTCAAATATACGTATCTTAAAGAACTATCTCAAAGTATATGTGTCTTCAAATTACAAAAATCCCTTATCATTTTTTAGTCAAAATTACACTAATCCTGAATTTGCTGTTTGACAACATTTAAGAGTGTTTTTATTCAAATGTTTTACAGGAGCCGTTATCCCCATTTCTTAGAGGGGGGAATTTCTGTCCTGGAAATAATGTCATCTATGAAAAGACAATAAGAAAATACGAGCTATTAAATCCCCACCAGGTAAGTTGGTTGTTTATATTATCTTATTGCAAAAGAAAACTGAGATGGTAGCAGAAAAGTAATGTTCCCGGGTTGGGGTTTTTTTTTGTTGGGAACTACTGCCAATGTGAGAATTGCCTTGTTGAATTATAGGACACATTCTCAAAGCAAATGAAACAATTTCTGTATGTAAGGAGAGCAGAAGTTGGAAGGTTTGCTATATTTTTACTAAGAATTTATTATTTCAGATTTATAATGAAAACTGCTGTTGTATCTCCAGCACTGTCAGTCTTTATCTGCACACTGACTGAGAATTAGTTTCTTGCAGTAGCTCCACAACAGAATAACCAATACAAATTTTTACACAAATCTAATTGAAAAGACAAATTTTAACTCCCCCCCCCTCTTGAAAAAATATATTTGGTAAAGCTGTCTGAAATTTCATCTTAGAATTGGTGTTTTGTCAATAGCAAAAATATTATTTCTTTTTTTATTGCTCTGAAGTACTGTTATTTTCAACAGCAAAAATTTTGAAATGAAGGCTGTTTCAGAGTGATTAATCTTATCTGTTTGGTTTTTTTGTTTGTTTGGGGTTTTTTACTTAAGTTTTCATTCCATTCTGGATTTTAGATAGATAAATTAGGTGTGATATCCATACCCTGAAGTGGAAAGGGAAAAAATTTGAGGTAATGATGAATAATAGCTTCTTTCTTCCCACAGAATAATGAAGTGTGGAGTCTAGTCCTGGAAACCATATTTCTGCTTCTGTTTTTTGTTACCCAGGGTATATCTAGATTTACGTCAAATCAGGAGTGTAGTTTTGAAGACAATTTCCCAGTCTCCTACTACATATCGCTCTTTTACGCTGCACCGTGGTCTTGGACCATGCGAACTAGACTTCTTTCAGGTGAAATTAGAATGTGTCGACAGAGCGCACCCAGTGTGCTACGACTGCTGATGGGAGCGTAGCCCATTCAAAACCAGATGTAAAACCTCCTCAGATACGTAGAATGTCGGTACTGGGTCCTCACTCTGCTCCTCTTGTGTCACTGTGTAATGCGGATGTAATGCGGTCTCTGTGTTCTGATTTTGGTGCAGAAGTAGATGTTGGTTCAACCTTTTAAATGTAACCGCACTGTGAATTTTAAGTCAAAATTATCTGCAGCCCAGGATGTGCATTTGTATACTTCTACATAGAATACAAAATACATATTTTTTGAAGTAAACTTGTAAAAGCCATGATCTAGAGAAACAATTAAGTTTGCTGAAATCAGTAACTTTCAGCATTTTGACTGGAATGTAAACTAGTTCCTAGTTTATTGTTTTGGTGGGTGTTTTTGTAAATAGCACTCTTCTTGATTATAAAAACCAGACACGTGTCCCTCATATATTGTACACTCTGAATCTGGAATTGCTGAAAGCATTTATAGAGGAAAATGTCTTGAGCCATTTGCTGTACTAAATTTTTTTCTGACTGAAATAACGAAAACACAGTTCAACTGGAGCTCTTTTTTATCTCCAAAATACTTAATGAAACAGGATATGCATGCGTTTTAAATTAAATAATGGACGTCCCTGTTGCCTGAGTATGTTAAGAGTAACACCATAATGAAACATACAACTCAGGAAAGGTGTATCTTCTGTGTTTTTCATTTGCAGCTACTATTATTTGAGGAGTTGGTGAATTACAACCTTGAAGTATGACAGAGTGAGGCAAAACCATGTTCAATTAGGAAAAAAAGCAATTTTATTAGGACTATTGAAATATAGTCTTTATATTTTATATTTGTCTATATAATTTATCTATATATTTTCTATTTGAAAACAGTCTTTCCACGCAAAACCGCATTTCATTCATTTCATTCATTCATTTATATATTCATATTAAGCCTCCATTTCATTCAGATGTGTTCAGCAGCTTCAAAAAATCCATTCTTGTTTCTAGGAGAAGCAGTATCAATTTTCCCACCAGTGTCAGATTCCCCAGCAAGCCGATCAGTGCCATGTTGTCCAGCCCTGCCAGCACTCTGAGCAGTCCCAAGTCACCCAGCACTGCCAGCAGACACAGACCAGTAGCCCCTGTGAAATAATTCCAGTCTCTGTGAGCGATGACTGCAGGGGAAATACAGTGAGGAGGGTAACAGTTCAAACCTATGAACCGGTAAGAATGATTTGCTGAATGTTTTACTATTCACACTGTATTTTTGTTTTGTATGCAGAGTACAAAACTTCACAGGTACATAAAATTACTAATCCCTGGTCTCAAAAGTGTTTGTTCAACCTCACAGTAAGGCCATGAAGCACCATACACCCGTTGTAAGTAAACAGCAGAGTTTGTGTGTCTGTTGCAGGTAACTTCTTCGCATGCTGTGATTGCAGACATTGTCTAGAACTGTCCAAGACTTTGTCACATGCTGTTAAGGAAAAAAAAAAAAGCTGTTTTAGGTGTTGTATCCTATTGCTTGTTGGTGTAGACCTGCGCTTAATTGTACTGACTGATCATCATTCTGTTGTCCTTTAAATGTGTTAAGTCTTGCTGGTTGGTTTGTTTTTTTTCTTTATCTGGGAGTGTTACCCGTTGATTGAGTCAGGTTTCATCTGTCAGTTTTTGTACAACAAAGATTGAGTAGTGTAAGGCTTATGCCTCTAGTTTTGGAGAAAAGATACATTACTTTAAACTGGACACACATCAATTCAGGATTGCTTTCTATCTAAACTGATCAGTAAGGATTTCAAATATATTTCAATTTGATGTAGAAGTATTTGACATAGATTCACTGGAAGCACAAAACTAGCTTCCTTCGCCCTTCATTTTACAGCAGGTTGCAAGTTCTGGAGTTTCTAAGGGCTGCAGGAGGCTGGTATATTATAGTATACAATATAATGTATACTATTATTTCAGTTGTGGGAGGGAGTGTAGCAGTCCTTCCTATGCATTGATTCAATGTATCGGTGGCAAGACAAACATACTTGGTGACCTTAGTGTTAGAGCTGCGTGGAATCTTCCGTAGCCAGGTACTCCCATAAACCAACTTCAGTACACCCAGTTTGGGTTGCTGTTGAAATTCTTTTGTTGTTCACATACGTAAACATTTGAACTGTGGCAATACAAATACCATTTTTGCAGTGGGGAATCTTGCACCCAGCTGGTTTTATCTGGGTGCTGCCCACAGGCGTTTTATCCACTACAGCTATGGAAACATGTATATTAATGAAAGATTTCCTAATTCTCAACACTTTCCATATTAGAATAATGATGATGGTACTGCTGTAGAAGATAATACTTTGCGTATTTCTTGTTGCTGTAAAGGAAGTAATTTATTTCTGTATAGTTTGCCAAAACCCAGAATACATGGAAGACTCAATATCAAGGAAAAGGACAGTGTAAACAAATGGCAAATTAGTTAGAGCAAACAAAAACAAATCCATCATACTTGGAGCATTTTCATGTTCGGCTTTCATCCCAAAGAAGGGAACTCAATTACGATCTTGCATTATCTTCTGCCAGGTGAACTGCTCTCAGGAAAACAGTGACCAGCTGGACTGCCGCTACTTTGGTGAGCTCCTTGCTGAACTGAACCGCAAGACCAATGACTTGTACAGTTGTTTACTACAGCATGTGGAAAAGATAGGAGGAAGGTATTGGCATTATATCTGTTCTATCATTTTGGCATTCCAGAAATCCTAGCATTGCACAGCTGAGAGGACAGTATTGTTTGCAAGTTGGGTTCCCCCCCCCCCCGACAACTAGAATTGACCATGTATTTTACACATTAATCTAATTTGCTGAGTAACTGAGGACATAAAAATGCTGTAAGCCAAGTAAATTTATTGAATTTGATGCTTTTTCAAATTGTTTAGACTAATAGGCAATAGGAATTATGTATCCCACACATGTTTGCACATAGAGCAAACAAGTATATTTACAGCATGCTCTGACGTGTATTTAATGATACAATTCTGTTAACGTCCTGAAGAAGGAAACAACCCAAATGTCCAAGTTGCCATTTCCTTTGTTCTGTCATGTGTTATGTTCCGTCATGAATTAAAAGATGGCCATCATAAGGCATAAAGCTCAGTTAATGTTAAGCATGTATTCTGCAGAGCCCTACGGATTGTCTTTGAAAACAAATGCAGAGTCACAGCAGTCAGTAATCTGAGTCTTCACAACGTTCTTACCCTTCCCTCACCATCACCATTGCTTCATTCTTCCCTCCTCGCTCCCAGTCTCATTCGGTGCTTTCCAAGTTAACTGAAACAAGAAAAGTGGTCCCATAGCAGGGGAAAAGTGGAATTTAAGCATCACAAAAAACCTGACGCTGCTAAGTAAACACTTCAGGCATGTCAGTATATTGCAGCATAGTTCTGGGTAAACCATTACCCAGCCAATTAAGAATGTAATTGGGTTAACCAAACATAATTGGGATAACTGCCCAAAGAAACGGAGATAGTCAGCCTGTGTTAACTGGACTGCTATTAGTATTCCAGCCTCCTCAGGTATTTCTACATGGAGTCGTATTTAACAACTCGTGTTGCCTAGCACCTTAAAAGGAAGGTAACAGCTCTTAATCTGATAAAGAACGTTCCTTGCTGTGTATTTTAAAGATAACCTTTTTATAGCTGTAAATACGGGCATGAATTCTTCGAGTTCTCAAGAAGCTTCCTATTAATCGGTCCCTTGGATTTTCTGTTTTACAGGAACCATGACGTTGAATTTACGTGTCAGGTAAGCATCAGGCGTGCTCTTAGCAAGCTGTTCCCTGATACGTAGTGTTAATAACAACGGTGTGGATCTTCAAGCAAATTAAGCCAAGCCAGTTTAAATGAAGGATGCTGGTCTTTGTTAGTTAATGATTCCTGCTTGTTCATAACATTCAGAGCCTGAAACCTACTGCTAGGCATGTATTTGCAAATGCGACAATATTGAAAGGAAACTTTAATAATTTGCATTATTCCAGTATGAGAGTCAAATTTTGAAAGTCTTTCCTGTTGTGCCAATAGTGGTTTCATTGTAAAACAAACTCGCACAGCTACATGTATTTCCATTACACGTTTTTTGCAAAGGATCTTTCACTCTCTTGCCAATAAAGCTGCTGTTTAGCAACATGTGCTGCCATGCATCGCAAGAAGTGAGGAATACTGCCTCTCACAGAGAGGAGAGGAACTAAGTTGACAGCACGGGCTTCCTACATCTACAGAAAGCTCACTGTTGTGAATCAGGCCGTGATAGAATCACCAGTACCTATGTTATTTTTAAAGGCATTGTGTATGTGGCAGAAATACTTGCCTAGGATTAAATTACATGAAGCAATGCCACGTAATCACTGGCAGTATCTCCTGCGACACTCTGGTCATCTTTCGTTTACTGACAGTCTGTTCTTCATCTAGAAACACGAGATTTGCTCCTGTCATAAACTGCTGGGAGTTCTGTTTTACCGTCAGCTGTTATTTCTTGAGAGAGGATTGTTTTGAATACTGCTTTTAAAATAAATGTTAAACTCAATGATTTGAATATATGCTTCATGTATCACTTCATCTGTTTTTATATGCCACACATATATAAGACTTAGGAAATTTTCTGGATACACTTTGATCTATTTTCATTCTTATTTGCCTTGTACGAAACATGTTTTTCATAGTAGAGCTGTGTAATTAATGAAGAAACCACATTATGATCTACTGGGCAAAATTCTTAATCAAGACGTCTCCCCTTTCCTCCCTTCTTTGCTTAGACTGAAGATATTGAAGATTTAATTCCCAAAGGCCTGTCTGAGGCAACAAAGCAGCAGATTCGTTATCTCCTCCAGGTATGTGAGTGGGGTGGAGGGTGTGTGGAAGCCTACAGTAACTTGAAACAGTAGAAGCTGGCTTACACGTACCGGGGATTTTGTACATAGCATACTTGACTCTCTAGTCTACTTACTCCTTTTTTTCCCAGTGTAAAGGGTATGGAATCTTACAGGTGGCTCCAAGTGACATGTTGCGGCAGTTGGTTCCACAGGCTACTTGTGTATTTTAAATTGAGCTTTGCTGATGCTTTCTTGCAGCTTCTCTGGAAACCATCTTGGCTGTTGACCAGTTACAGATTTGTTTGTGGTGGTGTCCTGGTTTTGGCTGGGTTAGAGTTAAATTTCTTCACAGTAGCTGGCATGGGGCTGTGTTTTGGATTTGTGCTGAAAACAGTGTTGATAACCCACGGATGGTTTCATTATTGCTGAGCAGTGCTTAGAGTCAAGGCCTTTTCTGTTCCTCACCCCACCCCACCAGCGAGCAGGCTGGGGGGGCACGAGAAGTTGGGAGGGGACACGGCCAGGACAGCTGACCCCAACTGACCCAAGGGATATCCCACACCTGTCCTACCAGCGAGCAGGCTGGGGGTGCACAAGAAGTTGGGAGGGGACACAGCCGGGACAGCTGACCCCAACTGACCCAAGGGATATCCCACACCATATGACGTCATGCTGAGCATGTAAAGCTGGGGGAAGGAGGAGGAAGAGGGGGACATTTGGAGTGATGGTGTTTGTCTTCCCAAGTCACCATTACGCGTGACGGAGCCCTGCTTTCCTGGAGATGGCTGCACACCTGCCTGCCGATGGGAAGCAGGGAATGAATTCCTTGTTTTGCTTTGCTTGCACGCGCGGCTTTTGCTTTACCTATTAAACTGTTCCTATCTCAACCCATGAGTTTTCTCACTTTTACCCTTCCGATTCTCTCCCCCATCCCACCGGGGGGCAGTGAGCGAGCGGCTGGGTGGGGCTTGGTTGCCAGCTGGGGTTAAACCACGACAGTTGTATATTAATGCTTTACTTTAAAAGCTAAAGGCAAATAATAGGTGCTTTACTGAATGTTGAATTGGAGATCAGTTACCAAGTACATATAATGCTTATAGCTTAGGTCTCACCTTTCACAATTGTTCTGGTTAAAAACCTCTAATCTAGCACTAAGCTCTGAGGCATGCTTATGACATTCGGTAACAAAACATAACCATTTCTGTTGTGGTCCCATTTATAAAGGCTTTTGTGTTTCTTCTGATCTTGTTCTTTAGCTACCTAACCATCTCAGCCCACCTCTTCAATCACCAGCCCCATGGGTTTGGCTGTAAGGCAGTCAGACAAGAATGCGAGGTTCAGATAATGGTGGTTCATTTTGTTGCTTCCTAGCACTGCAGTACTCTCTGCAGTGTGTTTTTTAGAAAAAGACTTGACCTCTTTATGAAGTGCTTTGAAGACAGCCGGTTGGAATTGGCCCCTGCCTTTGGTAAAACATTAAAAACAGTGCTGTAGCACGAATCCCACTGTCGACTCCAGAACCATTTGACATGTAGGTATGTTAGAACAGGATCCAAAACAACCCCCACTGCTCAGCAGGTGTGTTTGGATCTGGTCTCCCGGAGGTGGGGGTAAGGTGATCCCACCCGGGAGCTGCAGCTTAGAATCGCTTCCTGGTAAAAAATACACTTGATTAAAGTTGTGAATGAGCAACCTGGTCTGACTTCACCGCTGATCCTACTTTAAGCAGGAGGGCTGGACAAGGTGACCTCCCAAGTCCCTTCCAACTTGGAATTATTCTGTGAATTTTTTACAATGGAGATGGACACTGACACCAAAATGTTTCATGACCTCATGTTAGAACACGGTCCCAGGAAGCCGGTTCAGCTCAGTCTGTGTGAAAGAGCCGAAACACGTATTTCCTGCTTTCTGTAAGTCCAGCTGGTTTTACATTCTCACACCTATGCTTAGAAAAAATGCAGCTAAAATGTCTTTTGGGGAACCAGATTTTGTCAGCATACATACAAAGTGTGCTCTCAGACTACAGACCCCTCAGGCCTTTTGGACAGAGTTATGTGTGGTATGTTTTTACATCTTAGAAGAATTCTGAGAAAGCTGTCAAACTGCTCAGGTAACGACTGTGCTGGGTATGCCCAGAGGCTCAGCTCTAAGAGCATGGAGAATTTCACTGTAGAAGTACATGACACCTATGGAATTTAGCAACCTCTAGTGCTAGGTAATTGCTGAGTGGGGATTCACTTACATTTTTATAGTCTAAAGTCAACCATTTTGACTTAACTCCTTCTTTTAATCTACTCTTATAGTAGATTTCACAATAAAACCAACAAAGCCAGAAGCCAGAACTGAAATTCCACTTTAATTAAAAAACAAACAGGTGAGTTACACTAGAAACGTCATTTTTGAAGCCTCGGTCACATTAATAGCACCAGTGGGGATAAAAAATAGGACAAGGGCTAATCACCGTATTGATGGAGAGCTTGATAGCTTTCTTCAATTGGAATGATCAACAAATAAAGTTAAGGAAGAGTATCAGAGGATGAGAAACAGACAGGATTTCATTTTTCTCCAGAGAGTAAAAAATACATCTTTGGCCTAGAATATTCAGCCCTTCCAGATGAGTCAAAGGTTTGAGGAGTTATTTTGTGTGTTCTTTCAAAGTCAGTTTTTCCCCTTTCAAATATTAGAAATGTATCATGAAATGCAACACTTTGTGTTTTAACATGAATCAGTACACAGCCGTGAACGTGCATTAAGAGGAAAAAAGAGCGCGCGTTAGGCCATTGTGCATTACTGCCTTTCTTTTTCATCCAGTTGACTCCTTTAATCTTTGGGATTTTTTTCCTTTTAAAGGGATGAGTTGGTTGTATGGCTTTTTTTTTTAATTTACATTTTTTAGAATTTTAATTAAATTCTCTTGCCCTTGGGCTGAAAGCGTGCTTTGCCAGATCTCAAAGACGATGACTCATTCATCTGTGGCTTCTCAGGTAGGGTAGTTATTTCTTTAAATCAGTGTAAGGCACAAAGCGCTGAATGCTCAAAAAATGACTGTGCAATATTAACACATTTATTTTTCCCTTTATTGGTGTGCAGATGCAGTTCTTTACTCTCTTGTTCCTTCCTTTTTAAAAACGTTATCCTGTGCTACAAGGCAATAATGAAAAAGCTATGCCATTTGCAGAACAAAGTGCATGAAAATGTGTTTCTCTGTAGAAACTGTGGGCACTTCAAAGAATGATGTGCAGTATTTCTAAAAGTTATTTTAGCTGTATAGCAGTTTTCTGTTCTGCCCATTGCCAAAGCACACTAATTAATCAGACGTACACATTTTCCTTTTTTTCCCCTCCTAGATGAGAGTGACGTCAGATAAATCTTTGCGACTTGTGCTTTCCACGTTCAAAAATTTACGTGAAGAGCTTTGCCATTTGCAGGATGACTTGGGGGTAAGCCGTGCTGTTCAGTTCCCATGGCCTCATCCATTTGTTTTTACCCGTCAGCGGGAAGTCCGTTACGATGACATTTAAATTGTGAAGTCCAGGTGCTTTACTGGCAACGGCTGGTTTATTAATGGACTTGCAAGGCTCGTACAGTGGCTGAGGTTAGATTTCTTTCCAGCAGTGGTCTTCAAGTGTTCTATTTGTTGAAGCCTAAAACCCCAAGTACTTTCAAAGGAAGACAAGACCCTGCCGAGTGAAATTAGATTGAAAGCTCTGAACTGGTACATACAGTGCATATATATCTACGTTGGTGTAAATGTATAGAACTGCGTTTTTACTTTTAAGATGGACAGGAGTATACACCAAGTGCCTGTTTACTAGCGCTGTTCCAGGAATCGGGAGACCTCGGTTCCATTCCCTCCTGACAAAGTTGTATTTCCCGCTTCGCAGGAAAGCTGTTGTCAGCTGGTGGCTCTAAGAACTCAGTGGTTCCCCGGGGTACCGGCAGCCCCATTTGGAAGCTGGAGCTCTGCAGCTGCTGACACAGACAGTAGATAATTGCTGTTAGGAAAGCAGAAACATTCCCACACCAGCCCAAGTACTTGGCCCCACTGGAAACTTCACAGCATTCTCGTGTAAAATGCAAAGTTTAGGGAGGGGGAGAGGGAGTTTTAACTGTCACCTTTAACACAGAACAAGGAGTCTGTGCAGTGAAGTGGTCTTAGTTTTGGGGGTTTTGTTGGTTTCTGTTTAATAACTACGAATAATTCTTTCTGGGACAGACAAGAGCAGCACCCAGGATCCCCGTGCTTACCACACAACACAAAGCCAGATACTACAGTGACGGGCAACTGTGTCTATGTAGTTAAAAACCCATAGTTTCAAGAAAATTGAGTATTTTCTCAGTTCTAAAACATCACTTGCTAATTACTCAGTATGTTGCACTTGGAATATGGGGAAAGTTTACTGAAAAATGGCAGCTATTGACCGTAAACCCTTTTGTCTTACAGAAGTTAGAAACTGACAGTGTCTTACTTAAGAAGGATTTGGCTTTTAAAGATTCTCAAGTAAAAGAGTATGAAACTATGTTGACTTCTCTGAGAGAAAATAATCGTCAGCAGCAGGTAAATCTAAAAACATATTTTCAGTGTAATTACAGTCAGCCAAAAACTAGCCAGTACGCTGACTTTGGAGTATTCCGGGTAATTGCTGCCTGGTATACGCGTGATCCAGACACTCCCTTAAGGGACACCATGCATTCATTCCACTTCTGTGCTTTCCAGCAAGGACTCAGGGAGAGTACTGCAAAATGTCGCTCTCTGGAAGAACAGCTCCTCTCTCTTCGGCTCAGCGAGGGAGAAAAGGATTGTCACCTAAAGGAACTGGAGTACTGCAAGCGCGCCTTGGAGCAAGAGATCCAGAGCCTTAGACTACAGGTAACAGGCTCACTTGTTCTGTGTCCAGTAGCTGCTATTCGCAGATACAGATGCATTAACGTATGAAAATTAATGATGAAAATTCTCTTTTTAAAATAAAATTATTTAATTTTCTGTAGACCTGCTCTAATCCAACACTACAGACCACCACAGACGAACTCTCTAGCCGTTATGTAGAGATGATCAATAACTTGAGAGAGGATAAAGATCGCGAGATCCGCAGTCTTAGGGTACGTTGTTTTAACTTGCCGTGTGTATCCCTCAGCTTGTACGACTGCAGGTAAACAGCTGCTTTTTTAATTAAGGATCAGGAAAGATTTACCGTATGTCCTTTTTAGATATCTTTTGGTTCTGCAATTACTTTGTACATAGACACTAATGATGGCTCAGAAACTCTTATGGTAGAACATAAAACTGATTTAAAAAAAATATAGTTCCTTAGATGTAGAATTAGGCATTAATCAGAGTAGCAGTCTTTCCTAAAGGGCTATTTTGTGTGTCCTGATAAAGTAAGAAACTAGCCAAAAGACCCCCAACAGAAAATTAAGGTAAGTAAGTCCCAGTCAAAACTACATATCGGAAACATCTCTCGTTTAAAGCACTGTAGTAATATTTTGCCACCCTGGAAGCCAATTCAGCTTGTTCAGTGATGTATTAATTAGCTTTATCCAGTTACAAACCTATTAAATTGGACTGAATTCCACCATATCAATTAGCACTTTCTGAATTTACTGTGCAGCTCAACATTCTTACTTGAAAATCATGGGGGTCTGTGCATGGCCATGTATGTATGTATGTCCATAGCGTTTTTTAAATTACACTAATTCAAGTCTTACTGTTCATAATTTAATGAAAAAAGTACATCTGGAGTCCTAGATACACACTGAGAAGTCACCTGCAAGGAGCACCGAACACCTAACCGTTCCTTAACGCATGTTTTACAGTCTCAGTTATGCCAATTCCAGCAAGACATATCAAGGAGAGAAGGAAGTAACAGCGACTTGCAAATAAGGTTGCATGAACTGACGTCAATGCTGGAGGAGAAAGATGCTTGTATTAAACAACAGCAAGAGGTAAAATGCTGCAACTTATTTATCTTCTAAGAATTTTTATGTTTAAGCCTCCACTTACTGTATGGGTGGAAACTTGCTAGGAAGTCACTGGTACTCTCCTGGTTCAGGAATCAGGGTTAGGATTTTTTTTAACTGAATGCTATTCCTCTGCCAGTCTTTTGGAAGGACAGACTTTTTGGGACTGCTCTTTGAGAGGAATTTCTGCAAATATTTTGTTGTGACTTTAGTGAACTAACACTTCAGAGAACATTATTTCATTTGAATGTTTACTTTTGGTTTTCTCAGGACCTCTTCAGATTGAAGCATGAGAAATTATCAGGCAGGCAGTCCCCTGGTGTAACAGCTATCATCACTAAGAAGTAATGTAGTTACTCGCCTTTCTTAAAAATACATCCTTTTGATTTTCCATTGTATAGCCTCTATTAACCAAGTTATTCCTGCAAATGTCTTAATACTGCCTGTTCAACTTACTTAAAGGGGAAAAAGTCGAGATAGGTTTTCCTATCCGGGGAGGATTCAGCACTAAGCATTGTAATAGCAGTTGGAGGGGTGGCCAGCATGTTGACGTGACATTTAAAAGACTGTATTAGCTTTTTAGTTACTAGGGAAAAATCTTTGGGGATTAATGACTGGAAGGACGATGTGGCAAGATCAGAGTTAGCGATTTGGATACAGGTGTGCAGATTTCAGTTTACAGGTTTGCAACTCTCTTTAATACAGGTACAGGAATCAGTATCCCATTCTGGGCCTCTTGTCTGATGACTACAAGGTTACATCACCCGTCAATAAATCACAAACTATTTTAATTGAGAGGACTGGAGAGATATGGAAACATGTAAGTTTACCCAGAGATTGACTGTGAAGTCTCTGAAATTCCTAAGTATGCAGTTTAACTTCAAAGAAAGTATTACCCAAAATTGACATCTGAGGGAAAGCCATAGTGTTAATTTAACTTGGCTGCAAAAGCAAGGTGACCAATTGAAGTCAAGGAACCGCACTGTGTGTTGCAAGAAGGCAGTAATTGTTGGGTGGGGTATAAATAAAGTAACCTTTCGTTGTTTTCTCTGACACATCACCACCTTTAACAAAACAAGCGGCGTTGCTCTAACACCAGCCTCTGCCCTCACGCACGAGGCAGTCTGCCGGGCATCCCCGTACTGGGGAGTTAGGTAGGCAGGAACTTGTTCCGCGTTGTGCTCTCAGGTGAAGGAATGTTTTGGGTGGGCAGTATTCCTCTGAATCATCAGTATTAATGACTCCAAACGATTACTAAGACATATTAAGCAAGCACCACGTCCCTGAAACTTACATTGAGACAGGGCAGCGACTAACCCAGGAAATGCAGAAGAGTGGCGACTTTTTAGTGATTCAAAGTAAAAATAGAAAATAGGACTGCAGAAGCTGTTTATGTTACCGGGCGCAAGGTAATGTCGCCAAGTCTGAGTACAAGGTAAGGGCTTGAGAAGGATCAACGTGGCCAGTTCACAACCACGTGTTCAGAGCAATGGGATCTGACGACGCTGTCTGCAGGCAGAGTATGGCAGAGCAGCACAAATAAACGAGTGGTAAGAGAGTAGCTTTGTGGGGGACACGACCAAGAAAAAGACAATTACGTGGGCAGCCTGAGTAGGCGAAGGGTAAAACATCTGGCATGTTCCGAAAGGATGTGTTACCTGGAGTAGGGTTAAGAAAATGAAAGGTAGAGGTCACTGGCAAACAGCAGAACTTTATTACCGATCTCTAAAACTCATCCAGTTGCATTGCAACCTAGTGAAATGTCAAGGAATTAAACAAACAGTAATAAAGACATTACAAAAATAAAGCCGAAACCCCCTCCCTCCTAGCTTACTTGAAAAGTCAGTCATACCTTCCATTATAAAAAATGGAAAAGATGAGCGTACTCTGCATTTGAAGAGATCATTAAATAAATGAGAACTGTTTGTATTTTAAGTTTCCCAAGCTCTCTATCAATCACTAGTGCAAGTTTCAGCTCAAAGAAAATTACTTTGCTGCAAGATAAAGTTGGTAAGTTTGGGAAGTGCCAACTTCACCTTTACTCCAAGCTTCACAAGTACTTTTTCTGTGTTTACGTACTGTCAGCCAAATCGTTCTGTCTGCATTCATTACTGAATAGTAATGCTGACTGATAGGCAGCCGAGTAGCGTGGGTTTTGTACTGAAAGTAAGCAGCCTGTACTTGATGCTGTCCTTCAAGCACGGATTACTTGTCATGCTCAGTCCTTCAGGCTACTCAAAGGGCTTAAATGTTCCTTTTAACGTTGGTCCTAGTTATATTGGAGAAAACTTTTAGGGCAGAAATTTTATAATACCTACTATTTAGGTATCTGATAACTCCCCGTTCTTGGTTGTTTCCGTCAGTACAGAAAGAGGTATTGTCCTTGGTTTTGTGTTTACTGGAGACAGTGAATCATGCCAGTTCTGACATCTGCCCCTTGCTGAACAAAAACTGTTTACGGCTTAATGATACGAGTTTGACCTTGCCAGTACCAGCCGCTGTGAGCGCTGACATCCTGAGCACTCGTTAAGGAGGAAAGGCTCACTGGCCACTTGAGACACTTCAAAAGTCAGGCCGTTAGAGAAAAATAAATATATAATTACACGAAGCGTGCTTTATATACAGACAGTTTTGTTTTATATACAGAAATAAATTTGTGTATTTTCTTCTAACAAGCTGCTTGTTTCTTTCAGGAATGAAAGAAATCCCTAAGCCGTCAGAGCTGCTCAAAGGAGTTCACAATCACTAAAATTGCTTTACTTTCTGCTATTTTGCATCCAAAAAAGGTTCAGTCTGATAGTGAGAAAAGGTGGGGAACACATTCAGGACATGGAAGCATGAAGATGATGGAACACTCTGTCTCATCCTCACCATAAAGAACTCGGTTACCCGTGTCCATCATCTGCCACTAACATCTGTGTACAACTCTTACTTGTACTGTTTCATGCACTTACTTTCGCTCAGAAGAGAGCGGCATGCCGTGCTTTTGTGGACTTCAGTTTTCTTGACATGACTAACTTCTGTTCTTCAGCCAGTCCTGAAGCAATCTAAGAGGCAAAGGAAGAAGTCTGAAACCTTTTCCTCTTTGTACTATTAGCCGTATTCCTCTGTCCTGTCTACTCATGCTGAGAAGTGAGAATGATACAAATTTCAGTCAGTCCCCCACATACTGAATGGCTGGTTGCACTACAGACAGAGTCACAGACTGCGGTTTTATCTACCGCTGCCTATTGAAGATGAAGCAAACCCCAGAAACAACCTCCATGGGGAACTTTTAAAAATACCTCACTGAGAAACGCTTACTTGACATCTGCCTAAGCATGGGAAGCTAAAACACAAAAGAAAATTACTGAACTTACTCCAGAGATGCAACTCCTCAAACTTAGCTACTGAATTGGCAACTACCAGTTAGTCACCTAGTTCAGTGAAACGACTGGGCAGGTGCTTATTTTAAAGCGTGTTATTGACCTCAGAGTTGATTTATTTTCAGCTGAATCTTTATAAGCCCCCAAACCAGCCATAAGTATTTGCTGTGCTTGAAAATTTCAAGAACTTGGTATATTTTTATATAGAAAAACTTAGTATGAAAATAGCTCATAGACTAAACTGCATCATCAGACCAATCTTCCATTTACAATTTTTGCTCCTTACAGGACCACAGAAATCCTCTCAAAATGATTTGGTATTAATAATTAAGTAGTTGTCTAAGTAACAGTGCAGAGAATCATAGGGGAAATTTTAAACTATGCAGTCAAGAGGTGCTAGCTCTTTATCACGGGGTTCTTTCTTGCTTTGCTTTATTTCTGCAGACACATATTTCTATTCACAAATAATATATATCATAGGCAATGTTTAATGGTGAAAGAACGCTGTAGGCTATGTGAAACTATGAAATAAACCTAAGTGTAACTTTCTGAATCACGTCTATCTGTACTGGAAACATCTCGTGTCTACCTGATAGGCTGGAGGGGGTTGTTTTAGGTGGTGTGATACTGCCTTTTTTCAGACAACTTGTTCCTCTGAATAAATCTTTACAAGTAAAGGAGTAGTGTTAGGTCCCTGTTCTTGCTACTGATGCCAGTCCTCCACTCAGTTAATGCTGGGATGTCAAAGATGACCTCGTGCTCTTCATAACTGGGAGAAAGAGCCAAGGGTAAAAGCTGCTCGTTGCACTGCTCTTCGAGTACGTCCAGCCTAAGATTGGCCTGCAGTTTCAGAAGCCAAGTAAGAGTCTGCACCATCAAACGACCATGGCTTTAGCCTAGCTCTATAGAAAGAGGTTTTAATTAGTTAAAAATTAAGTATCCTCGTTTGAGTGAGGGCCTTGCCCCACTGAAATCAGTAATTATCAGATTCTAAAATAACCCCCTCATTTCTGTACAGCAGTTAGAGATACGGTACATAAACACACACAGTTAACATACTAATGGCACAGAATGGTGTCAAAGTGCATGCTATACCAAGAAATAATTTTAGTCACACAGTCATCTAATGACGTTTCACCTTTGGTGACCTAAACGATAAACAGAAATAGAAGAGGAAGAATACCACATTTGTTTAATGCCATCACACTGTTATCCGTGCGTAACTGTGCAGCTCTCCCGATTGAAGGAGACACAAAATAATTTGCTGACTTACGGTGGTCTTTGCCATGATCTCAGCTGGGCTTGACCAGGTGGAAGCATTACCCAAACAGCTCGGAAGAAGCTACGAAGAGCAGAACCATGAGTGATTCACGGACGTGCTTACTGTGCACTCGTTTCAGCCACTGCAAGGGTTGTACAGTGTATTTACTAACCACCCCGTCCAGTGACACTAACCACTGTTTCTTTAACTCCGTATGACGTACGACCACGTAACAGTGTAATGAACGCAAGCAGTAAACGCCCTTAAAGGACAGAAACGGGCAGGCTCTGAATACAGTCAGAGCTGCTGGGCACGGTGTTAGAATTTCATGACAAAGGCCCTGATTAGGCAAATGAGCCGTTTTGCATATACAGCTGGCACTATGATAAATTTGAGAACACTGTGATTGTCCCCCGTACTTGAAGAGACGGGTAACATACATACTGTTTAAAAAAAGCCCAGTTTGCTAATCAGGAAAGACAGATGTCGATACTGCATTGTGTAACAAGGATCAGCTTCTCTAAGGCTTGTTAGAGTATTTGAACACTTCTGTACACTAAATGCTACAGAGCTGACGGTCGTAACAACACATTTTACTCACAGATAACACGAAGCAATAGATACTTGTCAAAAAGCTGAATTAGACTAGTAGATGAAGCATACTGGCCATCTGGGGCAGGTTTTGTTTTCAAACCAGATTTATTTAAAAAGAAAATTATTTTACAATAAAAGCACGTGTTATTTGCTGTAGTCCCAGCTATTGCCTCTTTTCTGTTGAACCGAAACTGAGTTACCTAACGTTATTTCTGCTGGAGTTTACAGAAACACATTTTTCCCATTTAGTCATCTCTGTAAATGCTCGTTATCACCCTAATTATAAACAGTATACTTCAGAAAATTTTTCACCTCCATTTCAGGTAGGTCCACTAAAACTTCTACATTTTTTCAGGAACAAATTAGAAAAATCAAAGACAGCATTTACTTCATGTATTTACGACACTATACATACGTACAGCCCTATTAGACCGTCTTTATCAATAGTGCTATTAAATAAACCCTCGCTGCCTGAACAGATCCGATAGCATGCAGTTTCTTGTTCTTACTCTGAAGAGCCAGAGAAAATTGTCTTCTGGTTTCTGTCACTGACTTTTCCACACAACTCAGTATGCAATATGGAACAGTTCCTCCACCTCAGCTGTAAAATAAAAGCCAAACAGAGCCTTGGTTCAAGTTACTGACACCTCTGTCTGAAGAGTCAACGTAGACTTTGAATACTATGTCAAGGTAACTCACCTTCACCTTGAGAGCACTCTGCTGGTGTTCTTCCGTATTTTCTCTCTCAATTTCATTACCTTTCATTTTGGGCATGTGAAACCTGAAGAAAGAAAAATACAGACGATGATCAAGACATGAATCACTTTTAACTGCTCCTGGCTTTTAGGAGTTCCTCGTCTGTCATTCAAATAAAAAACCACAGTGAACAAATCTGACATTTTAGAGTGACCCTTCCACAGGTATGAGAAACTTGCTGCTTGCTCAAGCAACCAGGTTGTGTTTGTACATCACATGCAGCACCGCAGGAGCAGGCAGAGGAGAAATCCAAACACGGGCAAGAACAGCTGAACTACCTCAATGTTGTGCTCCCAGGTAGCGAACAGCTTTACAGCACGTCACCTTTCCTGCTCCTGGTAGCGTGGAGTGGCATCCTACCACAAATGCTGGGAAAGGGGATTCACCCTATTAGTTAGTGTTGCTGCAGGGTCAGATCTGTAATAATTTGACAAGCAAGGACTGTTTTCAACAGAACAGCTCAAAGCCCTTACTGAAAATGTGGCAAAAGGCAAGACATACATAAACTTCACTAAGGAAAGCATGTATGCATGAAAGATGATCATGTCTACTGAAGAGTACCTTTAAAAGAACAGAGATCATGCAACTTCACAACAATGATGGGAAACATCATTCAGAGTTTTCAGGACAAGTAATAAAATGATACCACCAACTTCCATCATTCAATCCAACATTTAAGTTGAAACACTGGCAAGGCTTAGAGGTGGTCTCTTTCACTTGCTTCCTACCACCACTTAGGAACTCATCTGCTTTGAAAATGAGTAAGCAGGACCTGCCTGTAGAGCACTTCATCCCATCCTAACGGCTTCATCAGTTTGGGTAACAGAAGGCAGTTTGCTGCCAGCTCAGGGGAGGGAGCCAGGCAGGGCAGAAGTACAGACTATAGAGAGCAGGGATCTGTGGAAGTACTGAGATACAAATTTTACTGTGATTTTGACATGAAGCATTTTTTAAATCGTAACACCACCACGGTAACAATACAACAGCCATCACAAATTCTCCTAAATATTTACTGGGAAAGTGCACTGAAAAGAAATTAGGAACTGTGCCTCAAACTGCTGAGGATTCAGGTGAAATTTTATTCTTACATTTCAGGAGATTTAAAATGCCACTTCCTAGTAAAATCTTATGTCAAGAATACCAACCAACCGCTTGCTTTAATACAGAATTTCAGTTACCGGGGAAACACAGTTGTAGGAAAAAGAAGAGGGAAAAAAAAAGGTTCTACCTGAGTCTTCTTTTCTGTTGGATGCATACACAAGATACGTATATAAAAAGATACTAAATTACTCAAACAACACACACGAAGTAAGAGCACTGCATATAATACCACTTCCTCTCAGGTTTCTCTTTGTCTAGCAGGCACATTCCTTTATTTTCCCTACTTATTTTCCCTTCCCTAACCCCAACTTCTATGTCATTTCCTCCACAGCCCCAATGTCACACCTGCAACACACCGCACAGCCTTTTCTTGTTGACTCCTTCCTCCTCCTTCCATGCATCACAATATTACTTTTTTTTTAAAACCACCAGAGCCCTCCTAACATCTTCAACCCCCTCTGCCCATTCGCCATCCAGCTTGGACAGTTACAAGAAGCTTCGACATCCGCAGCTATACAGAAAGACGTCAATTCTGGAAGAAGGAGCAGAAGCACTGGTGGGAATTTCGAACTACGGAAGAATACCTAAGTCCAGCCTCAGTCATAAACATCTAAGCAGCGCTGGACAGAACCAGCAAAGGGCCAAGCAGAAGCACACACTCTCCCAGAGGTATCATGAGCTACTGAATTTTAAAACCACTGCTCAAGCAAAAAGTCTGACAAACTTGTTCTTCTAAGCTGTTTGAAGTTTAACAACGTATGGGTAGTAATCCATTAACCTTAACACTGTGTGGGTTAAGTCTCAAGGCTTTTCCTCTCTTTGACAGACCTTGTTTCCACAGTCTTTCTTCTTAGCCAGGGTTCATTGTCCATACGCTGCCAAGAGAAGAAGAGACAAACAATTAGTATAAAGAAAGAAACGTTCAAAATGCTAATGCAATATGCCAACCAAAGAAAAGTGATAACTCATCTTAAGACTTCACATTGGACAAGGCTGCCTGTAACCATCCTGCTAAGTTTAACAACTCAGTTTCTCCACCTAGCCATCACAAAAAGCAGGGCTCTCACACAGAAGATTGCACCTGCTTCAAGTCCTACACACTTCCCCGTATTTGTACCTTAGCTGATAATAACCAACTACAGTTGCAGTTTTTCCAACCACTATTCCCTCCCTCACATCTTGAAAAACATGTTCCTCACAGATTTCAATGTTCCAAAAGGTATGACTTTTTTTTTTGCTAATTAAAAAGAAATCTCATTAGGTGGACTTACAGACTGTTAAACCTCAACACCAATTTCAACTTCTGTAGTACAAAGTTACAGAACTTAATCATTCCATAATATAATGATGAAGCTGTAAATGAATTAAACTTTTATCCAGCATCCACCATATACTTTCTGCTATCATTAAACATGTTAAAAAACCTTTTGTGCCCTTTACGGTATGTAGTTTTAGGGCAAGAAAAAACTAGATGCAACAGAAAATCTAGGTAACGAAACTGATGCCCCACAGCGTACCACACTCTTAAGAACAGTAGACACCACTCACCGACTCTGAACTAAACAACCAAACTAAACAACCATCTTACACCAAACAACTGTTCATCACAGAAAGAATTAATCCAAATACGTAATTTTAAACTATCAGATATGTAATGGTCAAAGCCTACTGCACTCCTTGGAAGAAACACTACTGTTATCCTCAAACATACATTTTAAAATGTAAACGTTAATATTGGTTTAAACGTTCACCAGTAAATACCAAGTATGAACAATAAAAGGTAGTATCAAAACATGACCTGAACGTAATGCTTAAAGCATTATGTCCAGATTTCACACCGCGATCTAACATGTTGGCTTTCCAGAAGTTTCTGTCATTTCTAGCCCCCACGTCCTGTTCTGCACCCCATGAACTGTGGTGGACTCCTAGGCAATGTGGGATTAAGTCTTTCTACAAAACTGGCTATAGAAAATGTTTAAAATACTCAAGTACCTGATTATTCCGTCCATCTGTAAGGTGGAAAAATGAGCCAGCATGGATGTGTGCTTTGTCACAGAGTCAGAATGATCATCTTCAGTCTGCTATGAAGAAACTCCTTCAGTCTATGTATTCAATATAACGTTCAGGAATAAAGCATTAAAATTGTCAAAAAAGCACAACTTTAATCTCTAAGATTTTTTTGAATGCTACGGCCTCCTCCTTTGATTGCTGGGCATACAAAAAAAAGTAGTATAAACAAAAAACAGATGAATAGGTTCATGTCTGCATCATTTCTGGTTTTTAGTACAAAACCTACGAGTTCACAGGCTAAGAGCCCGCTGGAAATCCTTGAAGAGTTCATTTAATATCGCACTCTCTTCTTAAAGTTTTTAATCTATTACTGATGTCATAATTCAAGTATTCTAAAAAGAGAGGGAAATTAAGACAGCAGTATTTTTAGTATTTCATTTTGTAAGCTGTTCTTATTACACAGATAAAAAGACAAAACCTACCTGGCTTTTCCCAAAATATGTGAGAAGTTTTATGTTCTCTTTACTTAAAGGAAAAAATTTCAAAGGAATGTCAGTATCACATTTGGTAATTAGTTTAGAAATAAGCACAAATACATTACCTGTAACTTTAAAGGGTTAGTCAAATAAAAACCCAATACTCTCCCCTCAATAGTCTGATAAATGTACCTCAAGTAACCTGCTTACTTGAAATGTTATGACATATTAATTAGTGAATAACATAATTAAAAATATTAGGCAAATTTACACAGAATGAGACTTTCCTAAACACCATAAATGAAAAGCAAACTCCAAAAAATTTGGAGTGCAAGAGATGCGTTTTATTGTATGCCCGTTACGATGAGTAACACATTTAGAAATAATAATCCCACATAACAGTGACAATCTTATTTTACAGCGTGTACATCATTTTCAGCCACATAGCCACATAAAACACGTATTTTTCTAAGAGATTTCCCAAATTTAACTTTCTGAAGTTTAGAAATATAAAAAAAATTTATTCTCAAGGAACTGATTCTCATCTGGTGCAAAAACAAAATATGAACATTATCTGAAACACAAAGCCACAATATAGCATGAAGTTACAATTTATCATGTGAACAGCTGTGTGCAAACATGAAGCAACTAAAAAAGTAAAAAATACACATTATATGCATAACATTTATGAACAGGTTTTTCATTAAATAGCCCTAGACCAGCTTGTTATATTAAGCGCCATTTGATTTGCAGCATGCTAACACAAAGCATTGTTTAAAGGGATGCATATTTTAAATGTATACACTGTAAACTGAAGATCCACCTCCAAACTCTAGTGGCAGCATATTTTTCTGGTTAAATACTGCATATATACTTTCTTTACAGATTGAAAATGCATGTTTATAGTATGGTATAGATTTTTTTTAAAGAATTGATTAAAAGGTGCAATTTTATGTCTATGTTGAAAATTTCATATTAGGAGGTAGGACAATAATAGTCATACCTGTTAAGAACACTGACCTAAAGAACTTCTAAGTACTCTGAATTTTAATTAAAAAACTCTACATTTTTTAACTTTGTTTTTAATATTCTCTTTAGAGAAGACTGAAGTAGCGAGAAAAAAAAATTAGTGTTGCATCACAACACTATGAGCTGCATCCATTTTATCCTTAAAAAAAAAGTCAAATTCAAAGTTAATTTTGTTATATGTGCCATACTGAACAACATTCAACTGTAGTTTCAGATAAAAAAGGGAAATTATATACATACACATCTTTAACCCTAGCACCAGAACACCACCTTTGAGATCATAACATAATGCTATATTTTAAACATCATATCCTGCAATAAAATAGGTTAGCAGCTTTGAAAACCATTAAAAAATTACTCGTTGGACCTAAACTAATAAAGGAAACAAAA
The DNA here is from genome assembly GCF_000699145.1 of Aptenodytes forsteri. Lineage (NCBI taxonomy): Eukaryota > Metazoa > Chordata > Aves > Sphenisciformes > Spheniscidae > Aptenodytes > Aptenodytes forsteri. The sequence goes on along the minus strand of NW_008796193.1, from coordinate 3,423,356 downwards.
GTTTCCCAATGAAATGTTTAAAAAAACCAAACCAAAAACAAGAAAAAAAAAAAAAGGACAACCCCCCCCCCAAATTTGACCAGTTCTGGAATTTAATTTCCAGGCTCGATTTAAAAACGTTATGATCAAGTGACTGACTAACACTCTTTCAAAACTGCACAAGAAGTTAGACTCAGTTGCCTTTGCAAACAATTTGTAAATAACCCCATCATATATCTGAACTGTTTTCATATTGGAGACAAGTGCTGTTACTGACAAAATGGATAACAATCATCTTCGTTTCGTCTTCTATAGCTTAGCCATGTGTAATACCATTAATTTGAAGACATTCATCCATCTTTCTGCAAATTTAAGACATTCATCCATCCTTCTGCATTCTAAGTGCTCTTTAGGTTCTGATAAGCAACAATCATAGGGCTATGAGATCCCTGTCAACCCTAATACTTTTAAGACTTTTAATACAAAGAATGTAAAGTTATGATTTAATATCAAGCTTTGAAACCAGGAGAAACAGTTCATGAGATTTTTTTTTTTTCCCCAATTAGCATATCACAGTTTCTAAATTGCTTCCTTCTTGAGATCATATATTACATTATGGCCTCTTTGTGGTGCCTCATTATATGCTGATTTTTTTCAGATGGTCTACGGAATCCCTTTTTGCAATACTCACACCTATGTGGATAGTCTTTTGTGTGTATTGATATTACATGTCGTTTAAAGCCTGACGCATCCGTAGTGCTATATTCACAATACTGGCATTGATAAACTTTTCTTCCACTGTGGGTCTTCATGTGCTTCTTAAGTTCATTTTGCTGCCTAAATCCTCGTTTACATCTTTTGCATTTAAAAGGCAGGTCCTTGGTGTGAACTGAGAGGATATGCCCACTAAGTACAAAAGGATCTGATGTTTTAAAGTCACAGTGTCTACACTGATGTATCTTTTTACCTTTATGGGTTTCACTATGCTTTTTGAGCTCAGATGGACGATGGAAGCCTTTTTCACATACCTCGCATTTGTGGGGAAAATCCTTTGTGTGAACTGAAATAATGTGTCGCTTCAGGTCACTTGAATTGGTGCTCTTATGGTCACAATGTGGACACTGGTGAGTCTTATGCCCTTGAAATAATTCTGTGTGCTGTTGCAGTTCTTTTTCATCTGTAAACGCCTGGGGACAGTGCTCACATTTAAATGGCAAGTCAGTCCCGTGTTTGGTTTTGATGTGAGTTTTCAGATTGGACTGATCAGCACACCTGAAGACACAGTGCTGACACTGGTATGGCTTTTCCCCAGTGTGGGTCCTCATGTGCTTTTTCAGCTCTGATGGATGGCGGAATCCTTTCCCACACTCCACACATACATGAGGGAAGTTCTTACTGTGAACTGCAAGTAGATGTCTATTGAGTAGTCCCTGCTCTGCAGTTTCATAGTCACAATATTTGCACTTGTGTAGCTTAGGCTCCTTGTCCCTCAGTATTAGTTTATTAGAACTCAATGGGCTTGCTTCTCTGTATCTTCTTGTATATTCTGTAAACTCATGGGTTTTATCAACTTTATTTATAAGTTTATGGCTTTCCAGATGATTGTGGAAACTTACTTTTTTGTTAGTTGTAAAGTCACAGTCTGTGCACTGGTATTTCTTCTTAATCATATGATCTGGATGATTCTTCATATGCCTTTTCAAGAATCCTCTGGATTTAAATTTTTTCCCACAAATATGACAAGGGTAAACTGTTAAGGGCTGTCCATCAGGACCTATTATAACAGCTGTTTTTAAACAAACAAAAACAAGTTATGAACTAAACAAATTTACTGATTAAGAAGTTTTAAATCAGCCAACTGCTGTTCAGATTCATGCACTTACACTTGCAGCAGACAGAGAATGGTTCAGTAGTTTAAAAACAACCAATCCACAGCACCTATAGTTTATATAGTTTTGTTTTAGAAACTGCTCAAACAGATCAGTAATATCATATGTGCAGTGAATATACCCATGATTACTTTTTAATAACTTGCAAAATTCAAATGAATGGCATCAGCCCTAAGTGTACTGACTTTGAATAGCAAAAATTATTACAGTTTCTAGGCACAGAATTGGAGGGGGGAAGGACACAGGAAATACGCAAATCATCACTTCTATTTTTTTAATTCAGCATCAGCTTAAAAAAAAAAAGGAAAAAAGGAATAGTACAGGAGTAAGTGCCACTCCATGACAATACGCATAACCGTACAGTGTTTACCTGTTTGCCATTGCCTGGCCTCTCCTCTCCTCCTTTTCTTGGTTTTTTGTTTTAGCACTCTATTAGTGCTAATGCTATCACAAATCTGCAGGTATTGTGTTGCATTACCGTTTTTGTTTTCTAATCGTGTATCCAAGTTATTTCCTAGAAACAAAAATTAGACACCATAAAAAACCTTAAACAACTTTTTTCTTTGGGACTGATGACTGGAATTGCACAGCAGCACATCTACTTTTAAAAAAAAAATATTGCTCAATCCTCTACAATAAACATATATAAAAAAGAAGAGTGCCAATATAAAGCACTATCTATCTTTGCTGGCAAAAGTCAAGAATATAATTGTTTAAACATTGATTAATTTTCAAATATATTCCTTGATTTCTCGTACTTCTCAAGACATTAATTTCTTATGAGTTATGCTGATTGTTTCCTTTTATTTAACTTGGTTTTACTTCTTAACAACTGCATTATCTCTTTTCTGACTACAAAACTGTATTAAAAACGCTGGCAGATCCTCCCAACTTCCCCACCTACTCTGAACGCCTACAGCATATCTAGAATTGTTTTAATTTCAAAATAGTAGAGAAAGACTGTGGAGTGCTTCAATATATACTTTATGGATATTTTTTTGCATTCACTGATTAGGAGAACTGACACATAAATGTATATATTTTCAAAGACAGCAAGTTAGTTTTAATGCTGTACCAAGCACAGTTACATGTTCTTACCTGCCGCTTGACCATCTTCGTATCTTCTGGGTAGCCTTCTTTCATCTCCTGCAGAAAATGGTACTTTAGTCATTATAAATTAAAATTCTTTCTGAAGACGATGGCTTTGAAAGTCTGATAATGAGAGAAAACTGACTTAGCTAATAAGTAACAGCTTAACTCTATCCAAACTGAGATGTGCAGTTCACAATCAGTTCAGTATTTTGTAATTAAGAGCCCCAAGAAATAAAATCACATCTTTGTGAATAGTTAATACCCACTAAAGCTGTGTTTGCATGCTTACCATGCTGTCTTTCCTGCTTTTCATAATTAATATGCTTGCTTCTGCAAACTTTTAACCTCATATATAACCTCAGATACCAATCCAGAAATGAGGTTATCTGAAATCCACAATTTGTTCTTGAGATCGAAGTACTTTATCTTTCTGGAGTAGAACTAGGCAGGTAAGATGACTTGTACCTTATCAGCTGCTCAGCACCCATCTATATGAGGCACTACAAAGTTCTGGGAGACGCAGAAGTAACACCTTAAGAGTATATTCCTCATTTTGGATTGAAAATATTCACTGCTATGTGCCAAGGCTCTGTGGTACTAAACCACTTTGTCAGCCCAACTACTGTGCGCAGAAATATTACACCAATGAATTTTAACTAACTTGCTTACTTAATTATAACTTAAACCATTGATGACCTGATACCCTCTTAATATACATTTAACATGCCAAAATCCGAGAAAAGAATATGAAATAAAAGAATATACAGAATTCGCAATATATCCTGATAAGATACTTTTACTATTTGAAGCATGGCTGCAGAGAACAAATTACTTTTTGTTTCTAACCTGAAGGACTAACAGGCTTAAAACAGGTATATAAACTGAAATTATTAGGAACATGTTTACACATTTATTCCTACTATTCCCTTTTTAAATTTATTTCCCCTTCCTCCTAGCTAATGTAAAATACTTAAGGCTATTCTTGTTTTTGTAAGATCTTCAACAGCCAACTTAAACAACCATTAAAAACTACGCATTCTGTACATCTGAGCTGGAATCGGGAACCGTATAAAAATTCTCCTAACAGCTTTCCTTTCGACTTCATAAAACTCAGCATATAGCAATCCATTCATTATATGCAAGACAATCAACTACTAAAGTAATCTGTAACTGTTTGACAGGCCAGCGCTGGGAAAAAAACCACCAGTGTAAAAATGGAATTGTTTTCTTCATATTGAACTGCGAACAAACTAAGGACCTTAATGTATAAAAGGTCATGAATGACGTCAAAATAATTTGTCACATCATTTAATCAACTCCGCTAACTGACACTGCTAGAAGATCAGAAGGAGCTGTTTCCAAACCCCTAAGACAAGGTGAGAGATTATCACATTTGCACAGAGATTCTGGAAGGTAGATTAGGGAGAAAATAATGGAAGGGATTTTCAGAAAACAAGCATACAGATTCCTACCGTAAGCAGCAGCCCAAGCAACAGGGACAAAAGTTTTATTCACGCCAGAGTCTTCAAGCTGTGTGTCTGGAAGTGACGTAGCTTCTTCTTCACCTACAATAACTTCCATATAAACTTCATCTGCTATTTCAGCACAGCCTGGATTAAAGGAGAAGAATAAATCTTTAATTTTATTCTGCTCATCCTATATTTTTCTTCATTTAATTTGCTCTCACTCTGATTGATATCCGTTATAAATTACTTTTCTTCCTTTGGCATTTAGAACCACCCCTTCCCTTAGGGGATCATTGTTTATTCAGACATTCCTTAAAGAGAGAAAACACATATCAATAAATATAAATCCAAAATAAATACCAACAGAAATTCAAACATACAAACTGATAAACTTGTAACTGATGACATTTATTTGCCACTTTGCCAGAAAGCTGATTAAACAAGGCAATTCACAGTAGGAAAACAGAAAAATGAGAAATTTGACTAACCTCATTAAGTTCATCCATGGACATGTTAAATTTAATATAAATAATGAAATGATTGCATACAGTATGCACAAAGTGCATTTATCCACATCACTTTAAAATAATTATAGCCTGCTCTTTATTTTTAGGGAAGATGAGCTTAGTTTTCTACTACTTCAGGCTGAAGAATCCTTCAGAAAAATTAAAAAAGTCCTTGAGAATGATGCTTATATTGTTGTACAAAACAGCATGAGAAACAAAAATGTTTCTTATTATGCTTACTAATATCTTCATCTTCCTGAGAAGAGTCCTTAACAGCCATGTAAACCATTTTTTCTCGCTGCATTCTACCAACACCTCCTTGTTCAATTACTCCAGCTACAGAATGTCCATTGTGAAAATCACTCTCTGTGACAATTTCTGTCCCACCTTTAACAAAAAGAAGTTAAACACATTAAGTAAATGTAAAAGAAGCCACTGTTAAGATTAATTTCAGATTTAAGTATTTTCTTCTTATTTACAACAAAGCAATTTCATAAAACTCTAATTAAAATGTTTTGACATCCATGTCTGTCATAAAATCATGCAAGTTTGATACTTTGAGGCAGGTAAGGAAAAAGTTCTCTCAGTGTCTCGTCAAATTCAAGACTTTGACATCCATGTCTGTCATAAAATCATGCAAGTTTGATACTTTGAGGCAGGTAAGGAAAAAGTTCTCTCAGTGTCTCGTCACAAATTCAAGACTGAACAACCACTACCCGAGAAGGATCAAGAGTCTTTTACGCATGCTAGCAGTGAACTCAGGTGCGGCTGGAAACATACACCTGCCCATGCCCACCAAAAAAATGACTGTAATTCTAATCTTGCCCAGAACACAGCCTTTAAATTCTCTCTTGAGATGTGAACAGGTAATTCTTATCCCTCTTCCTCTCCCAAAATCCTATTTACTCACTTTGCAAAAATGGATTCTTAAGTAATTTTTCCTGCAAAGATTCTAATGTGTATGTCTCAGACTCATTAGACGGGATTGAGTAGTAACTCATACTGGGGTCATACTTCTCAAACCATGAGAGAGCAACTGTTACTACCAATTAGTTCAACAACAAGAACATTATCTAGAGAGACAGACTAGCAAGGATGTAAGGTGCAGCACCGAATCCCTGGAGCCAACACAATCTAAAGAGTAACAGTTGGAAAGAAGGAAGTGAGAACAACTGCCCACACAGTCCCGGTCCGGGTGACTAACAAGCTTTGGCCCACTGACTTACTTGAACAGAGGCAAAAGAACAAGTTCCAACCTGGAACTTGATATTGATGCTTGAGTCAGAGAGAGGTGGCAGATAAATATTGATGCTTAGTCTTCCGTGCATCTCAGGGACTGAACAGTGAGTAGCGAAGCTGCAGATTATGGCAGAACAAGCTAACACCTGGTATATACCAAGAGTCCTTGTTCACTACTACGAATGGTCCTGATGGAAAATGCTCAGCTAGGTGGTTAAGTCCAAATCAAACACATTGATCCATCATTCCCTGTGTTTTATAAATGGAAGACTTTGCCAAACATCCTTACCACCAAAGCCCATTTTTATAATTTTTGCCAGAAGTGGCTTTGCCAGGACATTTATCCAAGTAACTAGACTGCAATGCAAATGGATGACACGTAAGAACAGCCTTCCACCCCACCCCCATGTACAGAAAGATCAAGAGAGTACTGCTAATGGGTAAACTTGACTCTTGGATATTCTTTGCGAAGACTGTCATCTCAGTTTCTGTATTCCTTAATGCTGAGCAGCAAACACACATTATCAACACAATCAGCTTTTTCCAAGGGGAAACACTCACCATTAATGAACAGGGTAATTTGCCAGGACTACCTCCTGGCTGTATCAGAAGCACTGAGAGTAGCTCATGAGAACATCCCTGCTGTAAATTAGTTTTCAGCCATAAGAGATTCCGATTCTTCCTGCTGCTGCATATAGCAGTCTGTCCCTCAAGACTGACAACCTATCCCCAGAAGAAGAAACTGTATTTCAAGAACAGAGCCTGGCAATTCATGTAGGAACTGGCAGATGAAACAGATGTCACAATAGATAAGGGATGTTAAGATGCTGCTTCTCTAGATCCTTTCCCCATGGTCTCAGAAAGCACACGGTCTTCACAACCTCTTTCTCATACTTGAAAGAAATTAAGGATCAAATACTGGAAATCCCGGGGCCTTACAGAAATACTCACTAACCTTCAGCCAAATCAAATACTGTCTATTCCAAAAAGGATAGTAAAATATGTTAAGCTACTTTGGCAACCTTGTGAAGGAGTTGGTTAAGAGGCTCCAACATCTACACTGTATCATGCTGCAAAAGGTACTGAGCAATTCATAAGACAGTCTTAAGTAATTCTGAACCTACCCTGAGAGACAGAGAAAACCAAAGACAACTGCCCGATTAGCTAGTAGTCTGATCATCCCTGGAACAATCCTTTTCTGCCATTAATTTGAACTGAAAAGATTACTTGTTTCTCAGAGAAGAAAAATAAAAGGCATCACACAGCCAAAAACTTCCTGAAGCAGCAGTTCATGCTACTTGAAAAACAGCACCAGGATCATTACTAATTGGAGGGCTTTGTTGATGTAATCCACAGTTCTGTCTAAAGTCTGAGATTTTCACAGCGTAGCCAGGCCAATGCTACCAGTCTATGGGAGATGATCGCCTTTCCCCACCCCAGGAAGAAGAGAGTCAGGCTGATGTGCCCTGTGAATGGCTCTGGGGCTCCTGGCCAGATACATTCCAGTGAGGCAAAGTTTCAGCACCTAAATACAAAGGGTAAAGCGGAATGAGCCAGATCCACTCTAGATGGATCCAGCTGAAAAACAGCTGCAGACACCCAACCGCTTCTACATTTGAGCTTTGGCTGCCTGAAAATAAGTACTGCTAATGTCATGGTTTAACTGAAACCAGGACAGCTAATCAAAAAAGAACTTGAGACTAATACACACCCAGTATTTACCGCATATGGGCAGCCTCCACAAATGTCACATTCTACAAAACATTCCAGTCAATGGATTACATGAAATTAAGAACAACAAACAAAAAGACCCTGAAATACTTCATGCTATTGGAAGAATCCATAGAATTTAAAAGGTACCTATTTCGACATCATCTTCAGCTTCAGCTTTAAATATGTACACTTTGATAACTTCTGAACCAAAACTGTCATCTTTAGCAACATCATCATTTGTCACCTCGGTACTGATTTTCAAGGGAGTGCTTCCTATATGGTCCAATTTTTCTCCAACGTCATCCACTGTAAAGATAAGAGAATAGTAATGAGGTTCAAACATGTTTTTTAAAACTCAAAGTAATCAGTAGCATGATTTTCTCCACTATTATCCCCATGCATAGTAAAGGTTTGTATTCATAAATGGCCTTCACAAAACAGTTCATCTCAAGATACTTGAAAGAGATTCCAGAAGTTCAGTACTCATTTTATTGCAACTCGGGAAACACAGCAGGAATTACAGAATGAAGAACACAAGAGGGAGCTTATCATCAATGTGGTAATTGGTTATGTCTGAAACTATTACACTTAGAAAGTCAAAGTGTATCAGTAAGTAAAATTAGACATCTATCAAAAAATGTTAAAAATCAACCCAGAATTGCCTGTTACAGTGTAAGAGTCCCAAAAAGTTTCACTACTCTAAGATACTGGTGACTAAAATTTAGTAGCTGAAACTCCTGTGAAGAGTGATGACTCCGAGTATATTCCCAGTGAAAGTGTGCATCAAAAATTTGGCTACATCTTCACCCTAAAAGAAATTATACTTCTCATTCTTTATGTATGCAACATAGTCACTCTGATATATTTGATCTATATATTCAAAATGCTCATTTTACTTCTACAACAAAAATTACATTCAAACTATTGGAAGTGTAGAAGTAACACTATTTTGGTAAAAAGGGCATTCACATAGATATCCATATATATATACCCCAAATTGCCAATACGGAGGCCACTGAACTAAGCATCTTTCTGACATATGTATTGCCAACACACTTCTCTCAGTGGATAAAATTAGCTCCTGTGCAGATGGCCAACACAAAACTGTGCAATGCTTAACACCCACTGAAGTCCTCTAAATAGAGAACAATTCCACAAAATGTAAACAAAATCTGAATTTAATACATTCCAGGGAAGTTGCGATTTACTGCATACATAACATTAAAATATGTGCATACTAGGTTAAAAAAAATTCATTAAAATTAGTATTAAAGTGACAGTAGTGTTTCATGACTAAGAATAGAGTCTACTCAATGTGGACACGGAGGGCTCTGAGGAGAGGACGGCTTACCTTGGGACGGCTGCAGTGGTTCCCAATCCCCCTCTAAGTTTCCTGCCCTCAGTGCAGTGATGACTGCTCTTGAAGAGCTGCTTTTAACTACTTCAGGCTACAGCCTGGCGTACTGAGGTAAACTGGAGCTAGTTTAAGCTTTTCTTAATACTCCAGGCAGTCATGCGAGGTGGTTCAGAACCTGCTAGAAAAGGAGCAGATGCCTTTCCTGCAGCAGGGCGGGAATCCACCACAGCAATCCCAAACTAAGCTCTTCCCACTCACGGACAGGATTTCAAGGAAACACCTATCCAACTAACACCGTTTTTCATCCCCACATTGAGGAACCTTGTTTCTATTTCACAAATCCTGGACTGCATCACAAGAGTACAGAAGTTATTGAGGACAGAACTAGATATAATGTAGGTAAGTACAAATAAGTATTTGATTTCATTTTAGAACCTCTGAAAATTATGTATTTTGATGAAAATTAAACAGAAAACATTAAAAAAATAGTATGTTTTAGCTGTTTCTTTTTGTAAATAAGAGATTAATTGCATCGCTGAAAAAATATCAAACTTGGATGAGTAGACAAAAATAAAAATTTCCTCAGGAAAAGAGTTTTTGGTTTTTATTTAAAAACATTCTAAATCTCTATTAAAATCGATGCCAGCAACATCAACACCTTAATCTGTTAAAATCTGACATGTACTGCATGGCGTTCACATTACCTTGCAGGACAATGAAACAGCAAGAGTATGAACACCACAGACGAGAAAGCCACAACAGAGAACTTGGCATATTCCTTTGACACTTAAAAGTTACCAGCATCAGGTTATTCGTAGATCTTTATATCCAGTATGGGAGTGTTACTGCATCTGCTAATTGAATTTTTTTATGCTGCCAGAATGGAGTTATTAGAAGAGAGGATTATGCATCCTCTGCTAACAGGAAAAAGGAAGATGCTAAAAGACACTTATCTTGGAAAAAGTATTTCCATATATCTACTCTGTTTGAATTTATTAAAGACCATTTTCTTTTCTGCATGGCTTTTAACACTTACAAAAGTTTCTTATCCAAATTCTTCAAAATGCTACACATACATTTAATTTTAGTACAGTGAACATTTCTACTGCATGTATGAGTCTTTGAAGGACTGGAAGTAACTAATAGTACAAGGCAGGAGTGATTATATATATAGCTGTATGACTAGACATGCTGCCAAAATGCAGAAAGAGTATTTAATGGCTGGGTGGAAGAAATCACTAATTGTAAGCCATTACTGTAATACTAGAATTGGTAGGTGGTAGTAAAGTTATTTGCCAATCTGCAACTCCAGCAACATCAACTTTTTCTAAACTCACAAATTTTATAAACATAATGCATTATCAGTTTAACACAGAAAATAAATATTTCAGTACTGGAAGGTTATTTAACAACAGCAACTTCCTATTGAACAGTGGAGTAATCACATATCTGTGATAAGTTTTCTTCATGGCAAAAATTTCCAATTATTCAACTAATATTGGGTGACAATGACTGTACACCGCTATGTATCTGGTGCAATAACATAAGAAAAAAACCACACAATTTTGGATAGTTGCCTTACCAGGACATCAATTGCAACACAACAAAGATTACATAAAGAAAAAAAATGAGGAATTTTTCAATTTTACAGTTTTTGTAAGAATATTTTCAGCCAAAAATATAAAGTAAAATACACGAATATAGCACATACACTTACATGCTGTGTTTTACCATTTCAAGTAAAGCCCCCAAATCTTCAATATCCTTTAAAAACAGGGAACCCTGTCTTAGAGGGCAAACTTACAACATTATTTTTAAAATTAGTGGTTACTCCCACACCATCAACCATCCTGTGTCTTTTCAAAGATCTTCAGTCTTTACAATTTAAGCTAAAGTAATGGAAACATATCAGGAAGCCTGTGTATCCAGGGCCTCTGAAATCACTTTTCTAAAAAAGCAAAAGTGTAGTATAACAAAATTTGAAAAATATAAACTGGACTGAGAAAATGATACTGATATGGACTGTCATTTGTAAGATGTTGCCTTTTGTTTCAAATACCTCAACAACAAAATACACTGCATCGGCAATTGCTACTGCTTAAATTGCTGTCTTATATGAAGTAAATTTCATGGTTGCAATCTATTTTTAAACACATTTAGATAAGGGGAAAACAATCAACACAGCAGGACAAGTAATCTTTGTCAAGTTCCAAAACATTAGGACTTATTTTTAAAAGAGATCGTGAAAATATTCTATTGTCTAAGTAATATGACTTCAATCACAGACTGCTAACCCATCAGTGCGAAATTATCTGATGACTTTTCCCAGTGATAGTTCTCAGGAACAGGAATGCTTACTTTATGTCAATGGAATATGAAAGTGTCTTCCAGATCTGACTCATCCACCAGAAGCACTACATATTATTATCTCGTCACTTAAAATTAACTGAAAAAACAACAGAGAACCTTTATAACTATATGCTGAATCCTCCTGAATAAACAAGGTTTAAAGGAAAACTCAGCACACTTCCAATTTTAAACTTACCTTACTTGGCTGTTTTCAGGTGTGTGATGTCCAGATTCACCGTGGATTGCCAGCTCCCAATTCATGTGATGCCTCAGCATGCACTATGCTGGTGATATCACACCCACCATAGGAGCCCATAGGGATAACATGAGGGCAAGATAAGTCCCGTGGTTTTACAATTTTTCATATTTTTCTAATGTCTGGTATACTTATTTTATATCCCATAGGTTACAATATAGGAGTATTAATATTAAAATGTTTAGCAAATTATGTAACACTGTATTGTAATATACTAAAAAGGAGGTGGTGGTGGAACAGTACCTTACCCCTAAAGGCCAGCTCCAGTGTTGTTCTTTGGTGGGTATGAGGTCACCAACATAGTGCATGCAGGGCCAACACACGGATCGGGAGCTGGCAATCCGCTGTGGGTCTGAATATCGCAAACCTGAAAAACAAAAAAGGGTACGCTTTAAGCTACAGGTGTGCTAACTGCTCCCTGGCAAAATGGGATGTACTGTTCATAATTTTCCCGTCTCGGTATGAGATGGATGGGTGCCTGATCGCACCATATGCATGCATTTTGTATTAATTTCCTTTTTAACAACTCCCTTTTAAACGGGTATTCTGGAGATTTAAAACAAGGGATCATGCATATCCCGTGACATACATTGTGAACATATCAAAAAAAGGTTTTTCGGTCTTATGCTTATAAGGCTGATTTAAAAAAGCTGAATTCATCTGCACTGAGATAGCAGAGTGGCGATAATCTTCTAGCGAAAATTTCCAATTACAAAATCATATGCAGCTAGTTTACAGAACTATCAAGACAAACTTTTTATTTACCAAATAGTATTTACACAAAAACGTAATTACCAATAGCGTATAAAATATCTACATGGGAACGTTGTCTTAAAATGGTGAAAAATCACCTTTCGGTTTATTTAAACTTTAACTCCCAACAAAAGAGTAATGTAAGTTAAAATTCCACTCTCAGCTCATCTTCACACCCTAAAATGTAGTATTTTAGAAATTCCCAAAATGTGTTCCACAGAACAGTTGGTGGTATTCCCTAAGAGCATTATCTGTCATTTTATGTAAAGTCCCCCCTTTTTTAGATGCTAAATTTCATTAAAAGACAGCTAAGTATTTTGAGATTCTTTAAAACTATCATTTTCATTTGATTTACATTATTAAAAAGTTCCAACAGTCCTATATATGCACCCCAAAAGAAACATCATCAAATTAACCTTCTACAATATTTACTGAACATCTGACAATTAAAAAATGTAAGTAAATAAAAAGGGTTTTTAAACTGCTTGATAAACTGAGGCATTTATCTATTCCACACAACAGATTATCTTCATAAACATAACAAATTCAAGGCTAATTTAAAAACACTTAAAACCCAAACAAACAAAAAATGAACAACTACATAAGATTGATTCATTTTTGCTGAGAAAAAAATCAACAGCAGATACTGCAGGTCAAGCTGGCATACCCAGCATAATACAACCTCAAGACTTAGCAGAGGCAAGAGGCTGCCTTAATTTATCTAAAATGATTACTTAAAACAAAATTCTAGATTAATAATGTAGCTTCCAACTGTGATTATTCAGGCATATCATGATTATACATATATAAAAATCTAATTTGCTGAAAACTAGGTCGCAAACTGGCTTTGAAACATTGCAAAAGCCATCGGTAGGCTTGAGAACAAAGCCTTGACAAAACTATGAACATATCAGACACGGCTGGGGTCATCACGTAACAGTTACTGGAAGTCTAAGATGCTCTGGTCTAAGTGCAGTGATCATCATTACCAATCACACTTATCTATCTTAGAAGGAATTCCAAAGATGACTTTACTTACAATTACAAAGGTGCAGTTGGAAATACCGCAGTTACAGAATACAACTCATCGTAAGTACTCTGTCAGAAAGGAGGAATTTTTTCAGTGAAACAACTGACTGTAAAAATGGTGTTCCTTTATTTACAAACACACGGGAATTTTTCTGTTGTAGGTCTAATTTGCTTTTAGACTGAGGGTTTTTTGGTTCTTTTTCCAAAAACCCTTTTTGACTTCTATTAGTGACATGTGGCATTACAGTAATGATAGAATGATAAAAAAAATCATTGCTGTCCATCCTATACTGGACAAAAAACAAATACCAAAAATATATTTTGCATAAGACATAAATGCTATGAAATATTGAAAACATCATAATCGCTAATCAGTCATGTCTTCTGTCTTGAAATTTTTAATAAATGCAGCTTGCTGTGAACAGACTGACACTTTGACACACTTGGCATTGCCGTTTTTTTTAACATATTGCTTCTGACTAAATAAAATCTGTTTTGACCTACTCACATTTCAAGAACTGATTTGGAGAAGTCAAAAATCTAAAATGAACTATCATAGATTTTATCAAATTTGCTTAACAGTAAAAACTGGTATCTTGAGTATAAGTTAACCACTGAAGAAACATAATACACCTAAGGTCCCTTCAGTAGCTCTCACTCAACAAGTAGTATAGGACCATACAGTTTCCTCAAAGTTGAATGCTGTGTGGAAACTGAAACGGGCAGCCACTTTCCAGTGTTAGAGAGCCAATCAATTCATGCACGCAACCACTTAACGTCAAGTTCAGTCCAGAACAGCCCAACATACCATGAAATGCCTATTATAGTTTTTAATACAGCTAAACAAACAATATTTCGTTGACACATACGAGAAAACTTTATGAGTGAGAGATCTTAAAAACCTGTTTCTTTGTTGGATTCTACTGATTCAACCCAACTCATTATTTTTACATGAATCTATGTAACATGGTAATACACGTATGTATTTAAAAAAAAAAGTACTATACTCAAAATATGGGGAATGTCTAACTTTCCAATGTGTTTTTGTTAATTTTCAGGAATATCTAGTTTCAGAAACACAAACATACACACTCATTCACTCAACAGCATGAACGACATTCTCTTTCTTGCTGTATCAGCGATAATGGATTTTTCATCGAGAAAACCCAAATCCAGACACCAAGAATTAACTGGGCAACAGACTATTATCTGAGAGTTCCAGTACAGAATGCAGCAAGAGTCCAGCTATAGTAACTTCTCCCCACTAGACCACTTCTAGTTCAGATAATTTCCTGTTCATATCTACCTTTGTTTAACTTACAAGATATCATTAAGTAGTCTTCAGATGTACTCTTGCCATCATCATCGTCTTCTGTTTTTATAGTCACTGTGGAGCCAGGAACAGTACCAGCTGCTTGAATGACTGCTTCAGAATCTGAGTTCGTTACAAGAACTTCTTCTGAAACCATCGTAGGCGAGTTGGCTCCTGACACAGAGTCTTGCACCACATGCTCCAAATGTCCATCAGGACCCGTAACAAGGTCAGCCACAAAAACCTGATCGGGAACTCTAACAGTTTCTGTTATCAGATCAGAAGTCAAAACATGATCACTGGTATCTAAAGCTTCTTCAATAGCAACATCAGCTTCCAAAACAGAATCGGGAACAATTACACCTTCTGTTACAACATCAGTTTCAGTGATGATGTCAGGTCCTTGGACAACTTCAGCGGCTAAGCCATGATCAAGAGTTATTCCATCATCGGTAACAACATCAGAAACTAGGACAGCTTCGGGGACTGATACAACAATATGGTCTCCATCAATATGAGCAGTGCCAGCCATTCCAGCCACTATGAAACAATTATGAATGAGGAGAAAAATGTTAAAATTATTGCATTAGCAATTAGTTTATCTAAGGAATGGAATAATTGTATAGATAAGTTAAACACAGATGTACAAATCTGTTACTTTTCAACAATCCACATTTTGCATTTCACCCGATAAAGACTATCCAAAGCAGCCTGTATTCTTTCAATTAAGAAAAACAAAACATGCCACTTCTTTAAGACATAATGTGGAGTTTGTCCCAAATTTAGGTTTTACAATGCTGGTATGTTAAAAACTACAGGCCAGTTTGCAATTTCATCTTTTTTTAAATTCCTGTTAGAAAACATTTGATTACAGTAGCAATTTGAACTTTCACAGAATTCTTGCATGATACTGGAAGTGTGGTAACACATTAATTGCTGTTACAATAAAAGGACTCTCATCCTTTAGACTGCATGGGCCTTGATAAAAATAAATACTCAGTTGTATGCAATATTTATAGTACAATTTCCAACAACTTGCCACGTTGCAAGGAATGGCTAGAAACAGAAACCTGTTTTTCATTAACAGATTTCACTAGCCAGTCATATTTGCAGACCACTTTTCTATACATAAAAAAGAACGCACAGTGAATTATTTTAACACACATATATAGCAGTTCTAATCTTAATGAATAAAACACTAAAGAAAATGTTTATTATCAGAACAGAAAAAAAAATTAAAATTATTCAGCATTGTACTGCAAATGCAATTATTTTGGTACACTCTGAGGGATATTAATTCATGCTAGAACAAAGACATGGTCCTTCCTGATATTTGAGAAGGTCACCTCCTGTCATAATGCAGAAATGGAGACCCACAAAGAAAGAGTGGAGATTTCTTGCTGTTGTTTCTCTAAACCTTCAAAATTGCTAAGGTTATTTAGCACTGCCACCAAAAGAAATGGTATTAATTTAAAAAAAAAAATCAATTTAGAAACAAGTTTTCTTACATCAGTACAGCCTCAGGACTGATGTTCTTGACAGAGGACTTCTAAGCACATGTGAACATGCAGATTTAGCTAAATCTGTAAATTGTTGCCTACGTAGTAAGTTATCTGTTGTCACACAGACAAAGAGATTATTTCCCACCACATTTACTGAAATACCCTAAAGGAGAACTGGAGACAGTAATCAAGGTAAGCACACAAAAGCTCGGATGTTGCTTACATCCTGTACTGGATGTTATTTACATCTCCTGTATGTTGGAGGTGCAACAACTAGTCAATATGACTTCAAGCAGAAGCACACGCACCACAAAACCACTGAAACCCAGATAACGTTTTCTGTCTCATCTAGAGCACTTTGGGCCACAGACTTAACTCCTTTTTTTTCAGAATTACTTCAGTATTTTGGAATAAGTGACCATTTCAAGATCAGCAACCAAAGTATACAAAGACATATTATACAACACCTTAAATTCTGAATTTTCTCAAAGAAGTCATGCAAATAGCATTATTATATTAGTCAACTTTACAGCTTTATATCATTTATAAACATACAGCAAAAACCTGAAAAATAGTCTTGATTTTATTAATTATTTTTAATAGTTAAAATGTTTACCAAAATCCTGCATAATCATAGTGTGAGGCATTTTGGATTCTTGTGTTTGCAATCCAAGACTTCCACCACCGGGATCCATATTCAGCTAAGTTCATTCACAAACAACTGCAATAAAAGCAAAATCAGAATTTATGTTGGAACAGTGTTACTGCGTTGATTAGCTTTACTGGATTAATGCATCACACTGACAAACACAGAAAAGTATTCATCCAAAACTTCAAGAAAAACGCATGCAATACTTCCTACAATTCACTTTGCTTTATTCTTTTGGTTTTATTTTTTTTTGACCTAAAATCCCAAAAACGTTTCTATCCATAAGCGGCCCTACAGTAATCAAAAGAATTACACGTGAGTGAAACCAAACAAGTCAGTAATTCTTGGTCAGAACTTAAAAGTTTTTTTGTATGTAAGTCTTTACATACTGCCTGGCCTAGAACAGTTATGTTTCTATTCTGTAGAATTTAACTGGAAAGTGCTTTCTGCTTACCTCTGCATGCAGAGGTACACACTTCGACATTACTTTATTTCTAGGAGCAGTAAGCGCAAGAAATGTCTAAGCCTTCAATTTTCCCACTGCAAACTGAACGTTAAAATATTTTTGCAGTTTTATGAGACTCTCTCCATAGGGTAACACCTCACTGACTGACAGCAAAGATCTCACCTGCAATACCAGCAGCGGCATCAGGCCATAGTAACAACACAACATAACACATGCTAGTAAGCAACTGAACCTAGTTACAGGTAACTTATTATCTAGGAGCAGAAACTTTGTCAAGAAGCAAGCTAACTTTGCCTTAAATGAACTGAAGCTAACTGTCTGCAGAAGCAAGAAATGCAAGTTGGACATCAACAGCGCACATGTGCTATTACTAACTACATGCCTTACCATAATAACATATATTAGCAGCTATGCATGAAGAGGTCACCTTTGCTCTATCCCTGTCTGTACATACTCTTTAACCAATTATCAAGACCGGTGATTATGGATGTGTGGAGCTGCATCAAAGAAAGTTGAGAATTGTATGGGGAGTATCATTTTTTCAGATTCTTTCACAATTTTGTATCTATCAGATACTTCAAAACAAATTTTCATGTGTGAATTTAATTGAACATTATGTTTAATTATAGGTAAGTTTTGAAAAACCTGCATAGTGCACTAAATTTACGAGAACAGAAGTGCCAAAGCTGATTTTCTCTTCCAGCGGCTGTGTATGAACATATCATTAAAAAAGCCTGACAAAAGGCCTGGTAGAAAATTTAATCAGCCCTCAGGTTCGCATGCACAGTGCAGAACTACCCATTGTAACAGGCAACAGCTAAGCATAAGAAAGGCCAACTTATTTCAACATCTCCATTGCCGTGGCACTTACTGAAGAAACGACAGCGCTCAACAGACTTCTGTGCTGACACCTCTATTTACCATTCCAGCGTTAGGACTGTATTATCCATACTGGTTGACATTTTATTTCAAAACTGTCAGGTTATTCTAGAAATCTTATCTTCTAACACTGTCCTTTCTGTGCTGCCTCATTTCTGCTGCCAGGGAAAAGCTGGTCCTATGCAGCTATCTGCAATATCCCTCTAATAGAAAACTGATCCTTTAAAGCTTCTCATAGAACAGACCCGCCAACTCTTTGTAAACTCCCCACTGTTATTCTTCACTGTTACATCTTTAGCTTGATTTTCTCTCTTTTGTTTTTGACAATTGCTTTGGCTCTTCTAATTCCCCTTAATGCTTAGAGGCTTGTTTCCCGCTTTCTCTTTTGTCAGACTTGCCTATTTTCCTCAATCTTTTAAAATTACACCAGTTCCTCAAACCTTGCCACGCAGCCATGCTAGTTCTACTCCGAGTTTTACTTCTGAGATTCTCGCATTCATTAAAATGCAATTCCAATTACATCCAAGAATTTTCACAGATGGAGAGTAAATGTTGAGCTTCTGACTAAACTCAATTTTACCAAGATCTCCATTTCTGGTATCATATCTGTCTTGAGGATGCTGAATCTCTTTCATAAGGTACAGCAACACAAACTTGCTTTCAGAGAAAGAGAAAGCATGTAACGTTTCTCTGACAGAGTGTTTCCACAAAATACAAGAGAGAAGGATAAATTAGCATTCCTCCATGTTATTTGCATTGCTACTAAGCATTAAAGTGTGGGAATTCTGAATTATTTTGCAATTTGCTGCAACCCAAAAGACTTTTACACAAGTTCTCAGTGCAGATGAAGTGACTCCATAGAAGCAGCCACAGCAGTATACAGAGAGCAAGGCTTTCATAGGTGAAAAATCTCTACCTTAAAAAAAATCTCTGTTGCACAAGACTAAAATCTTGTACTTTCCTGCCCTCTCATATGCAAGAATTGGAAATAAGTGACAGTATCACACAGAAAACGAAGAGTTTTAAGAGTTGTGGGAAGTGAACGCAGAACAAGAGCTCAAGTCAGAACTACCTGGAACTGGGAGGTGCAGAGATGAATAGGGAAGTACAAATGCCTTTAAGAGCAAGTCTCAAAAATATGGTACTTTTACTGTTGTAGTTCCAATCTTGATTTTGCTCTTCTGGATTTCATAAAAAGTTGACCCCTATCCTATTGCAAGAATTTGTTTAAGTCTGTGCATCTAAATTCAAAATATGATAGAAACTTCAAGTACTTTGTAGTACATATTTGACAACCCTACTGCAATGAAATATACCACAACAGAGTTAAGAGCAAACATAGTCAAGCAAGGCGAATAATAAAATAAGCCAAGCTGTAAGAATAAATGGCTTAAGTGCCTGAAATCTCCGAGATACCTCTAAGCCAGAATCAAGGTATCCAGAAAGAGCCAGGACCTAATGCAACTCACACTATCGCACTAACCCAGAAGTAAACTAAACTTGGCGGTAGACATGACATTCATTTCTCTTAAAACATGAAGTTCTATCAATAACAGGCACTGGAGTCCATGGTAAAAGACCCTAAAAACTGAACAGATCAAAGCATCTTAATGCCAGTTACTATGTTTACTGCAACACTTGTGGCTCACCAGAACTGACAGCGCTGGATCCTTGGTACCAAACCAAGTCGTCATCGAGAGGGGAGATGCTGGCACTCTGTCAGTGCCGAGGGCCGCGGTCTCTACTGCGTCAGGCACCAGGCTCGGTCTGCATGTGGAAACTGATGCTCCAGATGTCATTCAAGGCAGGCAGAAAGCCACCAAGGTGACATGATGTGAAAAGTCAGTTTTGGTGCTACATTGCTTTGCCTCCTTTTTTATGATTGTGTTAAACGCCTTCACTTCAGCGGGTGATGCAGAATGCCTACTCTGTGCCGGCCAAGACACATGTGCCAGGTGGGTACAATTTTGTCTTTGGGGCTTTTTTTATACGAAAAAAATACAAAACAGAGTAACAAGAGAAAGGAGGAGTATGTGGAAAACACAATCCATGCTTACTGCATCTTCACTGTCAAGGAAGGAACTGAGCAGAGATTATTCTTTCTTTTATACTCTTGAAATCCTCCAAGCGAAGGAAGCAGCAAGCAGTCCACAACGATGGCAATTTCAAGAAAAAGTCACCGATCCACCCCAAGGAGGTTTCAACTTAACTGAGAATACAAAAGAACCAAAGAACTTGTATCACCTAGTGTCACTATCATCCTTTCAACGCTTTCTCCCTGTATTATCTGCTCAAACCTACTTCTCTCAAATTGTCTTTAAAATCTACAATACTAATGCTGGGGACGACAGTGACTAACATTCTTCTTGCAGAGCTACAAGAATTCCCCAATGTAGTTTCTTGATGGCGCCCTATCAGAGTAAGTTAAGTTCCACAGACCAGCTAGTATTATAAAAACACAAGTCAAACATTATCAATGAGGAAAGTAGTCAAAGATTTAACTAACCAATTCCAACCATACAATCAAATTTCAATGTAGTTTTAAGTTTTAGCTCCAAAACGGAATTCTTTCACCACTGTAAAAATTACAAAGCAATCTCAGAACCTTAATGCAATGCTCTATCGCTCCTGAATTATTGTCACAGCCATCTGAAACTCTTAACGTAGCTAATGAATACTTGCTATTACAAAATAAGACACAGCTCTAGACCATAAATGTATGATTTAATATAGCAATTTCAGAATTAATGCAATACTCTACAATTTCCTGACCACAGCCTTTACACTCAGATAATCCTTCTTTTTTAATGTAAATGAATACAAAAAATGATCTTAAATTATATAAATTTGAGATTACAGGAAAAATATGCTAGGCTTTTCTTCTTTCTTAATTAGCAATTTAATTTATTTTCAGATTATATAATTAGACGCCCAAATGTAAGTATATTATGTATTGTGCTACCTAGAAAATTCAACACAAAGTAAGACTACAATTTTAATTTAAATTAAAATTTTTGCAAGGAAAGCAGATTATCACTAAAAGGAGTATTTTCCCAGCAGCTAACAGGACTATAAAAACTAGCAAAGTTATAGGATGGCACCTTCTGTGCACGTATTACTAGGAATACCTTAAACTTCCACTAAAAACAGAGATGGACGATGACACACTAGCAATAAACATGCTGAAGCTGTACCTCGGTTGACGCAGCTGGTATCCAACCATTACTTAAGTATACTCTTCTAAACCCTCAATGCAGACAAAGGACAGAGTTGCATCAACTATGCAATTACAGATTTTTTTTTTATATCTATGTTCGGGTCTTAAAGGAATGCACTGACAGCAGGAAAACCCCTCACTGCTAATGCTGGAACAATTAACAACAGATAAGGCCTACAATTCTGCTACAACTGGGTATTTTTGCTCATAGATTTCAGTAGTGCAGATGATTTCATTTCACACGCTACATACGCATGCAAATCTTATTATTGGAAACAGCAAAAAATGTAGTACAGTGATTAACTGTGGTTCTTCACAGCTTCTTTCTGTAGTACACCATGCTATACAGCCACACAATCATAGAAGTAGTGGTCCAATTATATGTTTTAAAAAAGGAGAGAAATAAGGCAGAAAGCCACAATTCTGTATACTATCATAACCCTAAACTTACCCATACCTCTCTTGCCTCTATTAAGATCTCAAGTTTTCCCTCTCAATTCCCCTTTTCTGTGTATTTAGAAAAAAATACTGCGAAAATACTTTATTAGCACCAGCCAATAAAATATCATTTTACAACATTCCATTAATATTTTCATTGATTTTTTTTTTTAATTATAGCATGCTATCTTGCACCAGGAAGGAGTACGTTACCATCAGATCCCAAAATGAAGAATTTCATGAAACCTAAACTGAGAGTCCCAGAGCAGTGTCTCAAGGCTAAATTTTTTAAATATGTATCTGACATTGTTTTGCTTTTTTGAAAAATATAGTTCTCTTTCTAACTAGCTTCAGAAGAAGGCTGATTTTAACCTATTTCAGTTTTTTATGCCAATTCTCTTCCTTAGACAGGGCTCAGCTGAGACCAGGGAATGAATTTTAGAGTTAAAAAAAGGGATATATGACCTCTTTGTCTACAGGCAGGAACACTACTGTAAATTACTACTGTAAATGAGGTTTTTTAAAATCAAAGATAATGGTTGGCAGCTTGGGACTACCTAAGAATACATACTTAAAACAGCAACACTCAGTTGAAAAACTGGTAAAGGCCCAAGCCCTTATAAACATTGCTCTTAGTATATACATTGATTTATTCTTAGCCTACTCTTCCCATAGAAGTATCATAAAATAACCATTAATATTTTAAGTTTATTTGAGAAAGCTTTCAGAAAACACCCTAAACTGAGAGATCTTCAGCGAAGTATTTTAAGGAGGAGGGAAAAAAATGAATGCCTCAGCACTTCTGCCCTTCCCAGGAAAAAAAGGGGTGTTGTTCTTGTACCCAGAGGTACAATGAAGCTCCCAATCAATAGGCTGGCTCCCAGGCATTGTTGCCTTATTTACAATTTTTATAACGTAAAAAAGTATTTCTACAAAATGCCAATTACAACTTAATAAATCTACATAAATAAAAAGTACGTATTTAATACATCTTGTTATATCCTAAACAGTGTGATCCTGCAAATGCTAAGCATCTCCCCAGTTTACACATATAATTATTCCCAGTATGTTCCGGTGATACATTTTCACATAAAGCATATTTGCATGGTCAGCCCTCAAGCACTCCTTTAAAATAGTGAATTTCTTCTAAATAATATTTGTCTTGTTTACATATAATAAAGTAAAACACAACATCATACTTTGTCAGGTGTTTCAGATATTCGTAAGCTGCACATAACATTTTGATTAAACCAACAGGACCAAGCTCACATATAGAGCAATGTAACACAATAAATAAACTTCTATGTAGTTGAAAAATCCAAACCAAGTGTTTTCTAATTATCTCTTAACATTCAAGTTCAAGAATACAAGAGAAAGATCCTCCCCTGAAGACACTTCAGGATTTGGGTTTTTTTTCCCCGATTTTTAATGCAGTAACCAATAGAAATGCAATGAGAAACATCCTGCTCATGCAGAAATCTTAAGCAAAAGAACCCAATTCATAAAATAGCATGCAGGTTAACACAAGCCCTTCGCAGACAAAAGATTGGGTATGAAAAACGAACGTATCCATTTTAAAGTCCTTTATTGTGTTCACCTATAAAGCATCCCTGAAAACTTACATTCTAAATCCATTTAAAATGACTAAAGACAAAACCACTGAACGAGATTTTGTCTTACTGCCTGAAATGCGCTTAAGGCTCTTAAATAAATTAATAGATGAATTTACATCTGCGTGTTACATCCACAGCAGTAACAAGGCTTCCCGTAATAAAAATCATCGGCAAAGAAGGGCGATAGCTACATAAAGGCACTGCGCAGCCGGGGCTGCCCGCGGCTC
>NW_008796193.1:3350753-3398280 GCF_000699145.1 Aptenodytes forsteri | reverse complement strand
GCGCGGGCCCGCCGCTGTGCGTTTCGCTTAGGTACTCTAGGTATGCCCGTCAGGTACCCTGCCTCGGGTTCTCGCCGGGAAATAATAAAGAAACGGCAGCTTCCCCCGTCAGGGGGGACGCCCGGTGACACCGCAAGGGCGGCTGCGATCGCGAAAGCAGAAACGCGCAGGGTGGGTCAGTCATGGGCGTCAGACATCAAACCCGAACCGCCCAGCACCGCTGTGCAGGATCAGGGGACCTAAAACCGGCCCCCCAGGCAGCACTGAAGCCGCTGGCGGGTGATGAGAGGGGGCCCTTCGTGCGTGCCGGCGGTGTTCGGGGGGGGGCTGTCGATGAAAATTTAACGTACCCCCTCTCTTGGTCACAATGCCTTTCCACAAGTGGTGGGAAGCAACAAGCGACAAGCCTTGTCTTTTACATACACGCGTTCTGCCCTGGCATAAGGGGACACATTTTGGAAATTCTTTGCCGAAACAAGGTCAGATCCAGCCCTATTTCTGTATTCTGTATTGAATTTCAAGTATTCTACATATATACAGACATTTCAGAGAGAACGCAAAAGCACGTGTGAATGTAAAAGGTTTCAAAAAAGTGAAATCCCAAGTGAACTGGTACAGCATCGCTGTCCTCCCATCCACCTTTAGTTTCCTAACAAAGATGAAGGCACCTTGACTAGGCAGCCGTGACTGTCTTCATTATTGTACAGTATTATGACATTAAAGACACCTTTTTTGGTATTTAAAATACATTCTTGCCAGCAGTACCAGTCTCAAGCATACAATTAACAAAAGAAACCCCCTATCAGAAAAACTGATAGTAAACTAGAAGAAACCGCTGGCATAAATCACACTATTTTCATCACGGTTTTTTTCATCGTCTCTGAATACCAGCATCTCTACCCAAGCAGTTCTCTTAATAAAACATTGGTAGGTCTAGCAAAAAAGCAGGAGGGGGGGGGGGGGGAAGTCTTCTAAAGAATTAGCATGAATGTACCTTAGTAACCACATCAGTGAAATCATTCAACACCTAAAAATGGCGTACACTTACAAGTGTAAATATGCGAAAACTTGGACCAGAGAAACCCATAAGGCCTGTTCTCCGATTTCACTAAATGGGTTGTAACTGTTCATTTTTCTAAACCTGCTGGAAGCTAAAAGCATTTCAGCATCCGCACACCTCTGGTTTAGAAACTGACTTGTGAAACTGGTGCACGAACTGTGTTGAATAGATCGTAGTGCTGTAACAGTCGAAGGTCAAACACCGTTAGGGAAACGCAAGCAATTGTTTTCTTCATCTGTTTGAAATATAGGTAACTCATAGAAATGAATCTTTATTTTATAAAGTTTTGCCTTACACTTGAAATTAATTTTGTCCATGGACAGTGGGATTCAGTTGCCTGAATGTCTAATAGGATGTCCAAAATGGATATGGCAGCTGTAACGACCTGCAGAAGACTTGCCCTCTTCTAAAACAGCAGTAGGACATCAGATGGAGTGCCACAGAGCATCAAAAATGGCATAAAGCACCTATGTTTAGGTACCAAAATCACGCAAGTAAATCTCATTTTGCACTACACAATTATAAACCAGTTAAATACAGAGTTACAGGTTTTTTTCTTCTGGAATTCTTAAAAGATTCTTACTCCTGGACTTTCACCTCCTTAGCACAGAACTTGGAGACCTCTCCTACATTTGACCTCCTTCCCCCTTTTTTCTTTTAAGGAGTAAGCAATAGAACAGTGGGTAAAACTGTCCATAGCATGCCACACACTGAAATAAATACAGTATTAAGAACATTCTAGTAGGTTCTTCCAGCTCTAGCAAAAGATAGACATTCTAATGAGAAAATAATTTCAAACTGATCAACACAATTAAGGAATGAGAGGAAAAATACCTGAAAAAGGTGATCACAAAACTGAATACTCGGGGGAAATGCGTGAGAGAGAATCTCACAAGGTGATACAATCAGAAAAGCAGAACTACAGAGAGATTAATTATGCCTTTCCTTCAACAAATTTCCATCTGTGCTGGATTCTGTCTTCTCAAGTAATATCAAGGGAAATCTCAAAAGCAAAATGAGCATGAAATAGCAACAAGCAACAACAAGGCTATTGCCAACAGTGTGACACAACATTCAACGTCAGACCCAACATGCAAATTTGCAGAGTGAGGCAGCAATTAGAAGGAAAATCAATCCAAAGCACTGATCAGAACCACAGAACGAAACAAACCCACCAAGACAGCAAGACCACAGGAATTCAAGTATCAAAAAGTGCAGTGAATCACAGAGAATGCACAAAAGCCAAAACACCACTCGGTATATCAATTTGAACTGTTCATAGTTGACAGGGAAGTAGCACATCATAACCATGATACCTAGCAGGCAACCAGAATTGCTCCTTACCCTTCAGTTCAGAAGACAAAGATTTCAAAGAATTAGAGAGCTTCTCTGCTCTCCAGGTAAGAGGCAAACAACCAAAGCACAATGCTTGGCAGATGGCATATTCAAAAAGGTATTCCTTAATATTATTATTGTTGTTAGAAGTGACACCAGTGTATTTCAAGCAGTTTCTTCACAGTTTTCTTTCACGTACAACTGCCTGATGTTAATACTGATGACCTGACCATGAGTGGTTAAGTGTATCAGGAGCAGTGCCTATCCATGTGGCTGATGTTCTGCAACTCTTGATCTGCCCGAGACTAAACAGCGGACAGCAAAAGTCTGATGAGGAAAGCTTCATTCTCTGTGAAACTTTATTCATTTCAATTTAAACAGCATGAGTGC
The DNA here is from genome assembly GCF_000699145.1 of Aptenodytes forsteri. Taxonomy (NCBI): domain Eukaryota; kingdom Metazoa; phylum Chordata; class Aves; order Sphenisciformes; family Spheniscidae; genus Aptenodytes; species Aptenodytes forsteri. The sequence continues at coordinate 3,395,495 of NW_008796193.1, read as the reverse complement.
ATACCTTCCAGATAGCTCTTCTCTTGCCAGCACCATGTCTATTTGACAGGATTGCCTTATCGCTTTCTCCTACTCCTTTTCAAAGGGGTGGTGGAATACCAAATCGAACACTCAAATTCTGTGATCACTTTCAGGTTGGTAAACAGAGCTAGCGGTCAACAACAACCAGAATTTGTTAAATTATCACTACCAGAGGCTAAGAAGTGACAGAAAAAAAGCAATTCACTGACACATTAGGATCTGACCTTCTGGGGTCAAAATAGTTTAAACTGATAGTCTAGGATCTAAACAGATGTGCTAATGCCACTTCTGTATGTTTCTGAAGATAACAGAACCATTTTCACTTCTCTTATTTCTGATAGAAATTGAAAAGTAACTGGATGATAGTAGGATGCTTTTACTGAACATGCCCATTGAAAGAACAGCAGGTGAGACAAGTAAAAGCAATGGCATTCTTCCATGCATCATCCTCTGGTGCTGCCAGAACAAGGTGCTTCTTCAAGCTGGCTGTGCAGATGTTACTAATATGAACATTTAGCTTCTCTGTGCTTTAGTCAGCAACAGTATTCTTAACACTGATATGTACAAGCATTGTTCTAGGCTGTCTGCAGTCTCAGAAGACATTGTAATGCAGGTTTGCAAGCAGTCCACATTCAGAAAATCTCTGGATTCTTTTTAATGAATTTTGGTGCCCGTGATTTCAACTATCCATGAAAAATTCCTCTGCCAGCATTAGATGATTTAACAGTTGGCAAATCTGCCCTCAATGTGTGCTAGGTCCCGACTTAAATGCCCACGGGTATCTTGCATCAGTAGAAGGAAAACCAGTGAAACTTACCCACTTTGGATATTTGTTACATTGGGGGAGAAACAAAAAACAAAAAGGCAATTGTGGCTGAAGATTAGAGAATACCAACTAGGATGGCAGCTAAGTTACAGAGCCAAGAAAAACTGCCAGCTTTGGAGCCACCCTTCCTTTTTTCCCCAGCAGGAAGCCATACCTATTTACTAAATACTTGCAAGAAACAGGAAGCAAAATAAAGGGGTTTGAATAGGCTTCTGGCTTCTCTACTAATGTACTTGCGTAGGAAAGCCAATACAGACTGGGCAGTTACAGAGTTGTGGAGAGCATGGGAAGTGCCAGGATGCAGTTAAGGCATGGAGCTGTTGCAAGGAGAGTATTCTGATTTATAGAAAAGAAATGCCAATATTTTCACCTTTCTAAAAGCCTTAAGACTCTGGTTTTGCCTTATAGTTTCACATATTACCTAATATAAAGGAAAAGAATCATTTAATATAAATGTTAAAATAATGTGCTTGAGACTTTTTGGAAAATGGCAAACATATCCAGGACTTCAGTATCTTTAATTTGTTAGTTAGTGGCAAGGTAGTCAATTTTCCATAGCTTCATTTATTTTCATTATTTATGAAACAGGTTACAAAGAAAGTCACTGCATTTTTAAAGGCAACTCATTTCAGCTGTTAGGATCAACAAGATGACAAAGGAAGACAAAGTGGAAGAGAAACAAGGGACAAGAGAATGGGCTCATAAACTGAGGTTGCTACATTAGACAATACTTCAGTATTTGATGCATCTTGGGATAGTGGGAAGCCGAGTGCCTTGGTTATGTTTGTACAATGCTGCCAGTGTCAGTGAGACTAAGTGGCTCTGCCTGAGAACAGAGCCTTCCCTTCCTCCTAGCTCTGCAGGTAATTGGTGTAACAAGAATACAGATTCTTACTACACAGTTCAAAATTGTACATAATTTGTTTTCTTTCTTTAAATATTGGCTCTTCAAGGGGAAAACAAAAGCAATGGCAGTCAGGGCACAACAGGCTCTACATGCTACAATGCCCTGAAGAATCGTCATAATTACAGTTAAGAGAAATTCATGGTCCTACTAACAGCAATAGATTCGGAACCATAGCTCACCAGCATGCAGAGGGAGATCATGACACAGACATGGAGCAAACATCACAAATAAATGGGTGAGCCAAATGGACACCGAGAAACAAAAACTGTACCTGGCCAAAGCTGTCTTTGAGCAGCCTTCCTGAGAAATATGAAAAAATGCAACCCCTTACCCCTCTTTCCCTTTGATATGGTCTTAAACCACCCTGGGGAGCAAACAAGGAAGAATAATGATCAGCATGCGTATCTGTCATTTCTCATGCTAAAATTTGAGAACACTTTTTCCTTTCTCCTGAGTTTCTTCTGAGGAAGGGCAGCTTCTTGTGATAGGGACTTCTTGTCATTTAGGCACAGGACATATGGTCAATCACAAAAGAACCCTGTGTCCCAATAGACATGCAACAATTTAAGCAATACTTAGAAGCAGATATGTAAACTGTAAAATCAGGTATTCACAAAAAGTTAAGTTGTCATCAATTACACAGTAAACAAATCGGATGCTAATATCATGTTTTGTTTTATAATTATCTTCTATACCTTTTCTTTGCAGTAACTTTTAGTGCTTTCTAATAGTTATGGCTATTTCCTCTATGTCCCAGCCCGCAAGGTCTTACAGATCTCTCAGCATTTGGATCGTCCATTGATCACGCAGCATTCCAAGACATTTCAGATACAGGAAGCACTGGTACTTAGTATTTCTGTAAAGAGATCAGAATTAAATCAGTAGCGTGACATACGCTCCCCAGTATGCTTGCTATTAAAATCATCTGTATCTAATCAAACTACATTTATATATTTCTTTTATTAGTATCTGAATGTATATGCTGCTTCTGAATGTGCACCCACCAATACCTTTGGGAGATGATTTTCATGAAAATAACTGAACGTATTAAGACTTTGTGCACACAAACTGAAACAGGTTTTGAAATATTTAAAAACATTTCAGCAGGGCCAGCTAGAAAGCAGCAACAGCAGAACATTTTGTTGCTATTGAGGTGTCTTTTTAAAAAACTGAAGGAAGTTTCTGTGGCCTAAAAAGGAGGGCCAATGAAATCACAGGGCTATTGTGGAAGAGAAAACGTGGCCAGACACGGCCACTTAAATTTCTCTTGACCCTGTAGTGATCCTTAGACCAAAACTACTACTCTGGAAGGAAAATCCTGTGTTTTCTTTCCTTCATCATCTTTCCACTGAGTTAACAGCAGACAATTAGGAATGCAGGACTCTAAAATACACACGCACACACATACTTCTTGCAATACTTATAAATTTTTCTACCCATAAAACTATTTTTGTAGATATTACATGACGTGAGGGAAAAAAAAAACCCAAACACCTCAGATGGGTAAATTAGGTTGCAGGCTGTGATATAATGCATCAGATATAATATAAGGCAACAGATTTACTTGTACAATAAAACACACAGGTAATATTCTCACTTTAATTAAGGACAGTCAAAGCACATCACAACTCCTTTTTATTTAATTATTTTTCCACTTATGCTCAAGGCCTCACCTTTTTAATATTTTTCTGCAGTTGAAACATACGCCTTTCTGAACTGTGAGTTTTCTTTTTGTAAAATGTTAACATTTTTCTTTTTACAACAAACTTTACCCATTTTGTCTTTTTTTAAACTCCATTATGAAGAGAAATGCCTGGTTTTTACTGATAATTTATACCAATTATTGGTACCTCCTGCACAGAAATAACCCAAAAGGCTTATTTACATAAACCAACTGTAATCACAAAATGCTGATCTATCACGATCTGGACCAGAAAGACATTGGTAGTTGACTAACACATTTAGCAGTTTTGATGAGGCTGATTTTTTAGGCACAGAAAGGTCTTCAGGTTAATACATCTATCTAAAAGCCTGCTGGAACACCTAGTTGGGGGGGGGGAAGCCTGCTGGAACACCTAGTTGTATAAATGATTTCATAAGTTCTGGAATAAATAATTTGATTTCTCTGTACATCATACTATTTGTACATGAAACATATAATAGCAACTTTCCATGAAGCTTTAGTAAGTTTGAATTATGAAGTGGTGGAGGGAGGGGAACAGGAACCCCAGAGTCTCAAAGGAAAGGTGCTTTGTAAAAGTACTAATAGAACTATTAACAGTCATATTTTTCATGCATCAGTGGAAATTTGGTTGTATCATTATTCAGGATAGAGTTTGGAAAATTATTATAATTTTAAAAAGTTTGCATTGTCAGTAAATGTAACAAGACAGTTGTTACATGAGAGTTAGCGCTTTTATATTACCATTACAGAAGTTTCAGTGTGGCTGGAAACTAATAGCTTGATCTTTCAAAGTATTCCAGTGACATCACAAGACATGCTGGCATGAAAAAGCAGTATTGGTGAAATGGGCACAGAGCTTTTAGGCATTTATTTTCTCATGTCAGCCCTATAAATTCCCTTCACTGTACAGCGAGTTAGAACACGGAATTCCAGTAATTCCTCTGCCAGAGCTTGCAGGGATCTCTCTGTATTGACTGCAGTGTCTGTTCTTGAGGGGCTGTCTTGGGCAGCTGTCCCTCAGTTTGGCAAAAACCCTGTTTATACGAGTTGTAGCATCTCAATGACTCAGAAAATGAATAAAACATTGCAAAATTCATCCAGTCTAGAATGGAATTAGCAGGTATGTAATATTCCTGAAGAAAACACCCATATAGTAAAAGGTGGTTTTAGGCTTTTTATTAGCTCACATCTTTACTTAGTGACATAAATGCTACCAATTTATGATAATTTGTACTCAGTACCAAGACAGAAGATTATATAATATATATGGATAGGTATGTTATTAATACATACCCGATACTGTCTCCCTTCTGCATAACCTGCATAAGGCGAATTATTGCTTGGATCATCAAATTTCTCATTTTGAGGTCGCTGGTTAGAAAAATAGTCTGTTGCTGGATCTGGTCTCCTTAATGGCTGAGGATGCGTGGAGCTATGCGAAAGAGAAAAAAGAGATTATTAAAAATATGTGTAATAATACACTGCAAATTGCATAAAGTGTTAGTTTAAACTGAAATAGAAAAATAATAAAGCTCACTACTGCATGCAGGACATTGAGGCAATAACATTAAGACATCTACATGTTCTGTCTTTTAAGTTCATTTTACTGTCAAACCCTCATCCTGCAAACACAGATAAAAGTGAATTTAAAGCAGCAACACATTCTTTGAGCTTTTTTTCTTTTTCACTGCTACACTGAACAGTGCCATAATATCTAATTTTCTATATTCCTGGGATTATTTTGAAAATGTTTTAAACTCATGATAGGTATACCTTCAACATTTTCAATGTTTATATTAAAAACATCAGACCTTCTTGATGGACCAAAGTATCAGAACACTCCAGTCTGTTTCTGCAGTAGAACCCTGCTACTTATGAGGAAGATGTTCTGCTATCATTTAGTTGCTTCATGGTAAACAAGTTCCCTGCAAAAGTCACAGGTAGGAGCTGCAACAGTTGGCTAGTGTTAGTGAGGATGATTAAAGTGAGGAAGCACAACTAAGGAAACTGCATTTCTATAAAGTAATGAAAATGAATACATTTGTAATTATTACAGGAAAACCATACAAGCCTTTGGATAAATCAGTATTTTAGGATTTAGCTTCAGAAACAAGAGAAACACACACTGACTTTTTCTTTTTGGTGATACATTCGGAAAACAGACTAAGTCTTAGACAGCAAGCTGATAAATTTACTCCTGTGTGCTAGTTCACATTTAGTAATAATGTACAAAATAGCCCTAGAATTCTTGCAGCAATGCTGTTAGAATTATGCAAGGTAGAAGAGAACAAAGAAAGAGGTTATTTTTCTGAATTTTTTTCTATCAAAGACTCAAGCCACAAAACGTATGTGAATAATCCAGTTAAAAGCTTAGCCATTTCTGGATCTTTGTCAGTTGCCATGCCACGGGCAAAGCTACAAAGTGATTCTTAGTCTCCAAACCAGAGTACAAAGTGAAAATGAGCAAAAAAGACAGAAAAACAGCAGCATACCTGTAATTCTCTAATTGATGTGCGGTTGGGACATCATCAAAGTCTTGTCTTTTCAGTACAACTTTTGGAATTTGTCGAACCCAGACATCCTATATGCAGGGGATCAGGTGGTTACACAGAGAAAAATGATAGCAAATTACAAAAACAGCTCACCAGGTACAGTATGTTAGCAGTTGTCTTTGGTGTAACAGAAGTTGTATAAACCAATTTATCAGTTACAAAATATATTGTTTGTTATATGCACGATTTCAAATTTATAAATTCCATTTATCTAAAAGGCTCAGTAGAAGAAAAGTCTTTACATATTTGGATAATGCAGAAAACGTACCTCTAAGATATAACAGAGAAACACCCATGCAGGTAAGTCTCTGCACAATTAAGTAAACCCAGTATTGAGGGTCTTATCAAGGCCTGGAAGTTTTGTTGAGTCTTTTATGATTAAACATTTCAGGAAGATGCCACTCTGTATATAACAGTTGATTTACCTCTGATTTACGCAAAACTGAGTCAAAAATTAAACTAAATACAGTGATCAACAATTAAGATCAATTGAATATTGTTGTTTAAAGACGGGCTGCTGTCTTGCCAAACATGTTGCTAGACGAAGAAGGAAAACATCATGAAGAAACAAAATAAGTATTCTATATTGTTCATAAAACTAGTAAGTGACGTTCGTTTGCTAAAGGTATCTTTGTTTAAAAATATAATGACCTGAAGTAATTTTCTAAACAAGGTACTCTCAGGAGAGAAGCAATGTTCAGGGTAGTTCATCTGCAAGAGCCGATGCTATCAGATGCAGATTTCGGTTTCCTCTCTTGCATCTCTCAGACAGCTTTGGTGAGGGCTCTGCATACTACAGAGCAGTATGTGCACTAGCCTGCCTTGTTGGCATGAAAACAAAAGCTCAGACAATTAACAATTTACAAGATCACGTTTTCATGACCACGACATCTAGCAAGGAGATGAGGCAGGCAGAAATGTCCCACGGACTGCCTCTAGGCTGCAACTTGCAGTCTGGAGCATGAGACAGTAGTCAGTACTGCAGCCCTTACCCAAAGCAGTTCCTTTTACAGTAGGTTTTCTTCCCTAACAAAGTGTGTAGGATTTGGTCTGATTCACACCTTGAAAATTATAGCATCAGTTGTACAAAATTCAGAATTAGTTAAAAATTAAACAGCACCATCTCCTGGTGAAGGTTGGCTCATGCCTCATTTTTCTCCCCACTGCATTTCCAAGCTATTACTACTTCACAAATATATCTAACAGGTAATAATGTATCAGACTAGATTACTTTTTCTCTTCTCAGCCAGCCTATAATGTCTTCTTCTCAGACACTATACACTCGTTATATATGTAAAATAATCACTTAAAGTACCAAATGAGGAAACAACCCCCCCCAAATATATTCCATTTCATGTTTCTTTGTATTTCATATTTCCCGTTCTGTTTTTGAAATGCATTTATCCATCTTTTCCTGTGACACCCACTAGTTCAAGCGATCACCTCTACTATAAAGAACATCTTGCCTAATGGAGAAAATTGGCATAGCAGAGCATTAGCCTAGTCGAAAAGGCAGCACCTGGCCCTTTGGGGATCAAAGTTCAAATCCCAGCTCCGTCACAGATTACCTTTGTAATCCTGTAAATGGCTTTATCTCCTCTATCTCACAGGAATGTTGCAAAGGTCCAGTAAAATATTATGTTACAAAGGTGATGCAGGTAATTTAATTTTAGATGTTATTTAGGGCATTTCCTCAGGAAATAGTTAAATATTCTAGCCCCAAACCTAACTCAGTTGTAGGCAGTGAATTTTAAACAAATATGGCTAGAACTCTGCCAACAATGCTTATGTTATGTACTACAAGCAGTTATGTACTACCATGCATAGATTATGCGGCTGAGAGATGACAAAGCTAAACAACACATTTGGTACAGCCATATCCTGATCATCTACACTGATCCCCCCCTAGCCTCCAAAAACGTCATTGGAAAGCATCGCTCACAACAGGAAAAGGAAAGAAGGGTCACATTATTGCAATTTAACCTGTTCCATGAATTTTCATTCCACTTCCAATGGAATAAAATGCATTTGAAAAAACCTTTCTAATTTTCATAAAGTTTTAATCTTAGACTCTGGGCCTGCAGAACTGCGTGATGTTTATTCACAAAGGGTCAGATTCTCAGCTAGTACCACCTGGTTTGTCGTAACTGATTTGTGCAATTATGCTGCTCTGCACCAGCTGGTGACCACATACATCTTCATTACAAAAATAAGCCTGATTTCTTGTCTGTAAAATAAACAACATAGATCAAATCTTTACTAGGCCTCTCTACCTGTACTCCAACACATCTTGTACTTGCAAAATTTACTTTTGCACATATACAAATAGAATATAGGAAGAGACTGACTGAGTCAGGCCACCTCACACACTGAGAACAGCCAGTAATGAAAGCATAAAGAAAAAAATATACAAACAGTGTAAATACCTGAAGTATTATCAATACATCAACGTAACTTCCAGCCAGCGGCAGTGAAGTCATTAGTTGACTGAGCTGGAGTGGAGCCTGTTGCTGCATTTGGAGCAGCAAAGGAAGTGGACTAATACAAGTGGGACCCCACATTGACACTTTATGCACTTCAGAAGGGTTTGCTTTTTGGACTATGTCTAGTTTGGCCTGGGCACTGAGCGTTCATCAGAGATGGAAGCATACATTCTGGTTAGTTTAATCTAAAGGGGAATCGGTTTGTGCACTCCCAGGCTGCTCCAAGATGCGAACCACAGCACAGTACGTCGAACAACCAGGAAGTCACCTACCTGAAAGCACACATCCAATCTGAACACCTCTGCCTCCCTGAATAGATGTCTGATTTTTTAAAAACTAATTTACACTGTGAGTACATACTGCTGGATTATGCGTTTTATCAAAAAGCACTTTTTTTGTTGAAAACTTCTGCCTGATTTCATTTGACATTGCCTAGTTCTTATATTACAAGCAGGGAATAGTAATTTCTCACATAACCTCTCCTCGCACAGAAATCAATACTTGATGACCCTGAAATTCTAGATGCCTACACTGCTTGCTGAGATGTGGGCTCAAAATTACATACAGTAGTCAAAATGTAGGCATAATTAAGATTCGCGCAGTGGTATTACAATATTCCTCATGTTATTTTCAGTTTCTTCCTAAAATCCCTAGCAAAACAAAACTTTTTCAGGAAACATTTCTCTAGACACCCCTCCTGAGTTCTAATTTCTCATTTAGAGACGATCGCCATGTACTCAAAGTTAAAACTGCTTTTCTACATGCATTAGTTTGCATTTGTAAACAATAAATTTCATTTGTCATTTTCTTGTCCAGTCAATCATTATTATATGCTCCTTCTGTACTTCTTCATAGTAAGGCTTATTTTTGACTACTCTGAGTACTACAGTATCATCAGCAAAATGTGTCACCTTACTTGCACTGCCTTCTAACCTGTTCTTACATGAACACTACACAAATCCTCGTGGAACTTTGCTGATAACGCTCATACAAGCAAAAAAACCTTGACGACAAATAGCCAACCCTTCCTCTGGTGAAGTATAACTAGTAAAAAGTGAAATGAAACTGTAGGCATGGCTCTTCAGCAGCTTAAATTGGTTGAAGTCTGGACAGCACACCAAACTCTTCCCCTCTGGCTACGTACTCCTGCCCCTCTCCTTCCACTGGCACCAGTACCAGTAATAGCATTCAGCAACCTAGTTCATGAGCTGATCAGGCTGAAACTAGCTCAGCCAGCAGTTGGAACAGCACAGCGATGACACAAGGGAAGAGGTTGTAGCAGGTGGCTTGAGCTCATAGCCAAATTATCTCTCTTTTTAATGCTGGTCTTCTAACTGGCCTAAAAGGAAATATTTATTTGAACATCCTTTTAAAATAATCCCTAGTTCTTTGTTTTCTCCTGTGCAAATTAGATTCGCTTCATCCTTGATGAAGAGTTTCACCTTCTCACATGCATTTAGATGATTTTGGAAATCAAATACTGGGCAAATAAAAGGAAGACTTTGAACTCAGATTACCTTTAATTTTACCAGATGACCTTTTTTTGCTATTCATATACCATTCTGCTGAATCACAAAATCATGTCTGACTTCCACTAGAATTAAGAACATGTGATATGCCCCACACGCCAACATCTCTTACCCTTGGCGACTGCTGATAAACGTGCCCCAAGTTACCAGCTGTTTCAGCACTAAATGCAGGGTTATATTGTGCTTCACGGTATGGAGGATTTGTCTGGTTCCTGGTTGGGGGGAACAGTGTGAATTTAGAGCATTAGCAATAGTTTTGAGGGTCTCGATGAATCTTTTTGTAGCGCAGATTGGTTCAACAGCCATATATCATAGGTTTAGATGTACTGTGGCAATGACTATGTGAGAGCTATGTATTATTACAATTTTTCTATGACAGAGGAAGTACCAGTACACACTAATGGGGCTCAATGAAAGAAGAACAGAACCATATTGTCTATGTACTTGGGACAGGTATCAGTGGGAAAAAAAAAGATAAAAGTGCTGAAAACAAAAAGCAGCTCAAATTGCCAATGCCTAGGACCAAAGAATGGGAGAAATTGTGTTTAATCGCCAAGACTCTTGTCAATGTTTATTGGTCTTTTTTAAATTTAAAAAAAAAAAATAAACAAACCTTGTGGAAAGAAAGCCAACCCTTAATAGTAAATAAATCAGCAAGACAGATTTGGTAGCCTTGAGTTAAAGTAGTAAATACTTATCAATCTTTAAAGCTTGCCTGGTTAGCCCTAAGGAAGAGAAGCAATGACTTAGAGTGAAGTTCTGCACACAGCAGTCAAATGCTGAATAACTGTTAAGTGCTCTGGTAAGATGCTTTGATTTAGTTTTAAATTGTGTAAACAGTATTTTGGCAGAGGATGCTATATGGCAAGCTTGTTGATTTAAATATCCAGAGGTTAAAAATTAATCAGATACCAGACTTCTGCTTTACCTCCATTTTGAATATAAAAACCCTTTTAACTGCATCCAGAGTCACTTACCCAGCTTTTTCACTTTTGCAGTAGTAGACGCAGTAAAATATTATAACAACTATGATAACCAGTGCTACTGCAGGAAGAATAGTTACTAAAATCAAATCTAGAGTGTTCCAAAGGTGGTTACATTTGGGACCCATGTACCAATACTCCTTCCAGTCCACTCTGAAGTAATCACATCTGCAAATAAAAATATTAATTTTTAGCAACTTTATTTTAATTTAAAAGTAAGTAATATAAAAAAAGGAAAGTATTTTGCTATATAGTTATTTATTATTGCATACTGCAGGGGTCAAGAGATTCAATATTTTTCCTGTTTGTCTAAAGACATTTCTTATCTTAGTAATACACGTCTTATTCTAGATGTGATGCAAATGCACTCTGTCAGGCTCTGGGTCAACCAAGTCCAAGTTAGCATTCCGGCAAGTCCAAGATAATAAGCTTTATCGAGAATAGGGTATATTACCCAAGTCATGGCATGATTCTGTAAGCATGGCAAAGCTTCTGAATTTCCAGAATACACTACGCAGATAAAATTGAAATGTCACATTGCTATCTATCATCATGATACTGATGCACCTTCTATGAAAAAGCAGCAACACAACCCATAGTAGATTGACAGAGTATGTCCCCTCTGCTTTTAAGAGAAAGACTTCTAATCGGATAAGAATGTTGCTTTTTTAAAAAAGCTAAGTTATTTTAATTAATTCAGGGCTTCTTTTTTTTCCCCCTCCCAAAGCATTACTTCCTCCGCTAATACAAAGAATACTACTAGAACGGAATGTCCCCAGCCATTCTCATGATGGGAAGGTTCTTTTGATAGGGATTTTGCATCATTTGTTGATGCAAACATTCTGGATTTGGGTAACCTCTTCTGAAAGTCAGACCTTGATCTCCACTACTGAAAATTATTTTCTTACTGCAATTTATATGCAATATTTGTATTGACCTGGATATGATTTGTAATACATATTTATAGTTTCAAGAATGTAGCATTCTATTTCTTTGGAGTTGCACTAACATTTAGACAGCGTACTCAGTTATCTAATCTGGTATATTGGCTACAACTGGAGGCTAGCTGCATGTTCATAAACAACAGACTGGGTCACAGAGAAATTATTGCCTTGAATCCACCAGGTAATCAGATGAGATTCATAATACCGCCCTGGTATTTTCTTGCTGATTTCCTGTCAAGTCCAAGGGTCAAGCTGTATGTAAATAACAAATATGCTAGATACGGGAACAAGATTTTCTACTCAGATGACTAGATTTTTTTTTTTAAATGAAGGAAAAAAACCAACTACATAACGGAGACTAGGATATTAAGATATCTGATTTTTTTTTTTTTTTAAACTCTAAAGAAATTTTTATTAACCTGGGAAAAAAATTAACTTGCCATTATACAGCATAATTCAGTTCTACAGTAAAATATCTGATACAATAGCGAGCATGTGGAAATTGAGGATTATAGTGATTACCTAAATTATGAATTACATGGCCTACACATATTCTAAAAAAGAAAATGCTGCACTCAGATCCCAGATTTGATGCTTTGTAGCAGAGTTATGAGCTTATGCAGATTGTGAATGAAGATCAACATCTACTTTCATAGATCACATTGCAGGGTCTAAATTTAGTTCATCATTAATAATATATTTGACAAGCTGCATTTACATAGCATATATTTAAACAAAGAAACAAATCCCATGCCCTACCTGCAAAAAGGTTTTTCATTTTTACATTGACAAGAAATATTGGTAGGACAGAAGTTGTCTGTATTACCCAGGCAGACCTTAAAGTCCTCAACTCCAGTGCAGTTGGCTGTAAATTAAAACAAAACAAATATTTATTTAATGCAATTATACAGGAACATACTGTTAGTGGGCTGTATTTCTAATTACATCAGGAATTTAAGCTTCATATGATGTACTTTGTAAATGACACTAAATCTTACTTTCCAGTGACTTGCCCCTTCAAAATTTTGACGTTATTTGAGAAATGAAGGTTTACCTGCTTAAATTACTTTACTCTGAATTTGTACCCATCTTCCAGTTAGCCAGTAAATTGTATGGCTTATATCATTATGATTTCTGTCGCATCATTTAAGTGTGGTTGTATCTGAATTCCACTATGTATCATCTCTGGATTGTTGGCAAAGGCTAAAAATCATGAAACCCATTTGAGACTCAGACCCTCCAATTATAATCCAAATGAAAACCTTTTTGTGTGTTTTGCTTTGGGATTATTCCTTATTTTGGTCTACAAAAGGATTTGTTTTGCATTAATGTCGGTTCTCCTCCATCTCTTTTACTGTGTAAAGATTGTGGGCTGTAAATTATGTTCCAGAAGTTGAGTGCTCATAGTACTTCACGGGCAAATGGCTGTCTAAAAATAAATTCCTCATCAGGAACCTTAATCAGACATCAAAAGTCACCATGTTTGGCACTCAAACCTTACATTCTTTGCTACCTGTTTCCTTCCTATGGAGGACTCGGACTGAATGCTGTACTCATCATTCATACCAGCAAGCTACTTGCTGACCCAGAGGTTCTGGTGCAAAGCCACTGGAGTCTATGATTTACAGATGTACCTGAAATCTTGACCTATAATGTATAACCAAACAAGCAATTGCAAGACATCACCGGAGACAATGAGAGAGAAAACTAAAACCGGGACTGTACATTGCAAGGCCAAGCACCATTACGATGCTCAAAAATACCCAAAACAGCCAATACAGCTGAGTATAATTTTGCATAACTTTTCACAATGAGAAGATACGCGTTTAGAATTAAGCCAGGAAGTCAGAAGTGGAAGAGATCTCTGAGCAGATCCTTCTGAGCCTACCTGGCAACTGACAGGAAGAAAGTAGCATCAGAGCATATTGCTCCGTATTGCTATTGTAAGAGGGGTTTTACACCATGAACAGGTAGATTAGCAAACTCATGACTAATGCATTATTAGCTAGAGGAAACTATGCTATGAGCAGTCTTTATTTCGAAAAAGAGGTGGAAGCCTCCTTCCTCCCCACTGTCCAAGACAATCTAATCCAACATTTACTGTTAATCAGAGATAAATCTAAATGATTACACAGTGATCGAGGCTTGCATTCCTACAAATCTATTTACATATATTGTATTCCTTTCTCTCAAGAGGGCATCAGCATTGAAGCATTTTCCAAGACAACCTAAATATAAATCATATGTTATGACTATAAAGTACAGAACAATGGAAAATCCCTAGTAGTATTTGGCATTGTATTATCTAAGAGATAAGCAGCACTAATGTTTTTTAGTTACCTGTATGATCAGTAACAGAATTACAATTCTTTTAGCAATGTTACAAAAAATACTAAGGGAGTAGAAAATAACTAGTGTGATTCTGTTGGAGAGAGAGGTAGCGTGTGCCCTTTGATATTAATGCTGTAATATTCCGTATCAGTAAGGAACACAGCGCTGAGCCCTTCATAGTACTGTAGTCTATATAAATGCAAAGTTACCCTTAAAGTGGTGACTTTTTAGGGCAATTTAAAGGCTAAGTAGCATAAAAAAAAATCCTCAAATCACAGACTAAAACTCTATTAGAAAAGTAGTAATTGCAGCTGGTTTACATCACTATTAGGTTAGTGATACCTAATTACCACTAACTGGTAGCTACCAGGTAAAGAACAGTGATAATAATAAAATAAATAAATCAAATCAATCTGTAGGAAATCTGGCCATAAAAAAAATTCCTGACTAATACTGTATACTCTAACAGAATCACAGACAATTCCATATAACTTAACTTCTCATTTAAAATAACCTTTTTATCAATGCATTCTGGCTGTCATGCTCTTAATTACTGATAATTTTCTCCCTATTCATTTCAAAAAAAAATTTCTAAAAATACTTTCTATAAAAAGAATGTATAATTTTTTTAAATCCATATACCAAGTATTTCTTCCTACTGAAAAAGAACCAAACCATTTTACTCATTTAAAATGCGTCCTTTTGATATTGACAGGTTGACTCAAAATGGTTCAAAACCACCAGAATACCTAGTATTTCCGTTGTAATTCATATGTTTGCAATCTTTTTAATGTACAGAAGTACAGAATAACAGGTGAAAGCAAAAGCCTTTTTGTCTTGCATACCTATGTCTCTGTGAAATATCACCATACTCTTGGCAGTACAGAACTCGAGAGCTATGAAACACTTCATAACAGCAAACACAGGGAAGCAGTTGTCACACACGTCTTAACATTTTCATTGTTTTCCCATTATTTAAAAATAAACTCTACCTAAACCATAAGGAGAATTTCCTCAGAAGCAATACCCTTGGGACTGCAATACCACAGCAGCACTACCATAGGTAAACCAGGCATTTGATAGAAACGTCCCTATTCTGACAAGCTGTAAAGCAAAAATGCAACGAGGTCTTACGTTTTAAAGCTTCTTGTTCACTCAGGGAATTGCTGGCCACGACCAGAATGAAAAGCAAGACTTTAAGAATGGACATCCTGAAGCTGATTGTGATGAAAGACGGTTTCTTCCAGATTTTGCTAGCAGCAGAATGCACTCTCCTTTCTGCTATTATTTACTGTAGCAAGTCAAGGATCATGGATTTTGAGCTTGTTTTACAGCATCCTTCTCTATAAAGAATCACTAATTAACTTATAACTGATACAACTTTCTGATAACTTCTCCAGCATATCTTCTTTTATGACATCTGGGCAGTGCCATAAAAATGTCTCATTAATCTTGCTATTTCTGAATTTTTGAATACAGTTGCAAAGTATTCCTTTAAAAACATAGGTCTCAACACACTAAGGTATCTGTCACAAGCATTTTTCTTTTATCTTTTTAGGGTTATGTTACCTTTTAAAGATAACAAACTTTGAATGTATTTGAAGACAAAGTTCCT
The DNA here is from genome assembly GCF_000699145.1 of Aptenodytes forsteri. Classification (NCBI taxonomy): domain Eukaryota; kingdom Metazoa; phylum Chordata; class Aves; order Sphenisciformes; family Spheniscidae; genus Aptenodytes; species Aptenodytes forsteri. The sequence continues at coordinate 3,379,620 of NW_008796193.1, read as the reverse complement.
TGAATATACATTGGTTTTAAAGACATGTCAAAGACGCAGATCAAGAATATAAAAATGATTATTAAAAGGTTATTATCAGGCTTAAGACTTTTCTGCTCCTAAAACAAATGAGGTCTTGCTGCAATAATTATTGCTGCTCTGATTGCTAGGCGCAGCTGCAGCACATAGTATGTTACTGACACCTCTTCCTTCAACCCCCAATCTATTTGATTACAACACATGGTTGCAATCTGTGTGAATTTTTCATGATTTCCTAATTTCCAATCTCATGATTTTACCAAAACTTCTCCCATAGTTTGGCATGAAATATCATACATATTCGTCCACATTACTGCCATATGTATTTATGCGTTTTCAAATCAGATTCTAAAAGGAAATTAAACTAAAATTTCTGTAGCAACTAGACACAAATTCTTACACTGTCCCAATTTCTCTGAATCTGTTTTCTTTTTGCAAATGTGGAATTATACTGAGCTTTCTTTCAGTCCAAACTGCAGCTTTATTTAGATATTTTTATCTGCATATATAAAGGTAAAAAGATGCCTGTTCCCCACAAGTAATTGCACCAGATTCTGGTCCCAATCACAACAGCTCTAGCAACTAGACACAAATTCTTACACTGTCCCAATTTCTCTGAATCTGTTTTCTTTTTGCAAATGTGGAATTATACTGAGCTTTCTTTCAGTCCAAACTGCAGCTTTATTTAGATATTTTTATCTGCATATATAAAGGTAAAAAGATGCCTGTTCCCCACAAGTAATTGCACCAGATTCTGGTCCCAATCACAACAGCTCAATATATTACAGCTGGAACTGAAACAAAAACTTATTTCATAGCATGCTTTTTTCCCCCTAGATTAAAAAAGAATTTAAAGGCAAAAGTTGTCAATACTCACTTTAATGAATATACCTTATAAATCTGTTGGAAAAGGTAATTCGTAAATTAAAGCTAAGTAGAGGCTTGTATCAAGGAGGACAAGGAGTCCAGTATATTCTAGCACCACGCCAGAACATTTGTTCATAACTAGGAGAAATAAGTATTGCAAATCATAGTGTTGACTACACCAAGACTACTATTTGCAACTTAATGATAATTCTTATTAGGATTTTGCTAGTGACCCAACTCAGTGCTGTTTCATTTGTGATATCTAAACGTAGCACAAATGAAAGTTGTAGTTCTCTTTCAGATATGCATAATATTTTTTTTAAATAAAAAGTTCCCCAAGGCAGGCAGGGAAGGAATGATCAGAACCAGATGGAGAAGCTTTGGTAGGCAAAAAAAAAAATCTCCAATTTTAAGAGTATACTTTCATATATATATCCATCTGGAAAGAGAAGGGATAGAATGTAAAAATCTGACTGCATAAAATAGGGAGATGAATTTTGGGTAAAAATAGCCAGATAGGAAAACAAGCACAAACATATTTTGAAGACTAAGAAGGAAGGATTGCTTTATTAGATTACAGTTCAGAAAAGAGACTAAACTGTGCTTCCTGGTCGTTTTCTTCCCTACATCATGAGAGGAGAATGAGAAGGGAATCAGAAAGTCAATATCCCAAGTTAACATCCCAGAGATTCATCTTTCTACCTGAAGTTTCTGATCTTCTGCTGGCAGCATTTTCTTCCAAGCCTAGCTTTGATGCTTGCACCACGAGCTGTTTTCAAATTTTCCAAGCAACACCTCAGGACTGTCTTGAAATTCTGTGTCTCATCAAAGACAGACAGGGAAGAAGACATCTTAGACAGGAATGTGACATCTTTTCCCATGATACTGTCTTCCCTAGATCACTTTTTCAACGCTTACTAGAATCTTCTCTGTTCACCATTACCAACATAAGCATCTATCCCAGCTACTGCTGAAGTATTTTGTTGTCGTTTATACTGTTAAAACAATCCACAATGTTAATTAGGAATGTAAGATGTGCTCACAGCTCCCACAGAGCAATCCAAGGCTTCTTTTCATACTGCCAATTTATTTCCCCTTTTCACCTACGCCAGTAAAAGTTGGTATGTTTCCCCCATGAGTCCCTCACACTGTTGTTTCCCACCTTTCCTCCTTGATTGTCCTCCTTTCTGTGGTCTGCAATACTTTTAATCTTCTCAAGTTCTTCTTTTTCTTCCAGAAGTGCCAAGAATCCAAGTGCAAGTAACTGTATCAGGGAAAAATAAGCAAATAAAATGTAGAGAGCTATCAAAATGTAAATATATGATTTAAATGTTATCCTAAACTCTCTCAGACTACTCTTCAATGCAGCCTTCCTCTATCTACATTAGAAAGCCGTGTCTTGGCAATCTCTTAAATACAAAAACTTTTATCTCAACCCATAAAATGCTGTTTGTAATGTGTAAATACTAGAATGAATTAAAATGGCTCAATTAAAAAAAAAAGGATATTTCATGATGTTCACAGTAATTAAACTCTTCTTACCTCTGAAACCCAAGATTTTCTGACCTATGACTTGCAACCATCTTATAAAAAGGTAATGAAAGCTCTATTAATTTGAGACTTTTGAATGGAAAAAATAGGCAAAAACACCGGAATATTTAACGCAGGAAATTGTACTCAGCTGGCAGGATAAAGACTGTTTCACTGACCTACACCACATTTTTAAACTTCGGTTTCTATGGCTCCACATACAGCTTGCATATTATAAACTGTAGGTCAAGATACATAAACACAACCCAGTGACACAAATATTTAGTGTTAGAACTGAACTGTATACTGAAAAGTAGTTAAGCACACTTCTACACTATTTTGGTTTTTATTGGACAATGTTACTATTTATACGTGATGCCTATTTACGAGTTCTAATCACCAACTATGTAGTCATATGTAGACTGCGAATGGAGTATTTGTGAGTAATTTGGTGTAATAGTAGAGAAACTGTCTTAGTTTGTCATAACAGCTATTTTCTGCATCAGCACGTACTGGCTATTCTGTTTCCCTGGGACTTTAGAAAGATTCTCCTATCCCTCTCCTTGGAAGTTCTTTCTACCGCTGTACTACATGCAGACACCTGAGTCCACAGTAAAGGGTTTTGCAATTTAAACTCAACAAATTATGCTGAGCTTGTTATTTTGGTCTTGGTTCAGTCAAGAATGATTGACTTAAAACCTGCTTTACTCAAACTCATCTTAGCAAGCATTATCAATTACAATATACAGTAGTGATAGCTAATTAAGTTACTTATCATAGTTCATACTTGAAACCTTATTGAACAGAAAAGATTCCAAATGCACACCATTCGTGTCAGAGGATTATATCAACAGCCCACTGACTGCCTCAATTAATCAAAGTTAACTCCTTTGAAGTATTACTTAATACTGTTCTGGTCAATGAAAGGAAAAAAAAAAGAAAAATTGAGAAAACACCCTTATTTCATTATAAATATTACTGATGAATGCAAAATAAATAAATGTGTACAGTAACTACTTCGTTTTACAAATGAAATACATCTACCTAGAGTGTAGAACTCGTCCAGGAAAAGAGGAGTTTAACAATGCAACTAGAGAGGAATTTATTTCTCCGATTACTCTATATCCTGTATTCATTTGTAATAGCTCTAAAGTAGCAGCAAATATGACGAAAATCCACACAAAGGGAATGTGCACACTAATGTTACAGTCTTAGAGCAACAGATAGGAAACACAAAACAGCAAGTGCCACAACAGCAGCATTTCTTTGCTGTTCTTCATCTCTTCTGGGCTGGAAGGGATGTATTTTTTAGAGCTTTTTATCCCTAAAATCTTTGTTTATTCAATTTTAGAGCTGATCTGCCCTGAAGACCTCCCACACGGTACTCAATTTCATAGACTGACATTGCTGAATTGTTTTTCCAATATAAAAGCATCTATGCAAGTTTACCTGCGGATGACTGGCATCACAGTATTTCTCCATTTACCTAACTCCCACAAAGGAAACTCCTGCTACCTTTCTACTCCTTATACAACAATTATTTTTATAAGTGTTGAGACAGACTTATTCCTCCATGCCAATGACTTCAGAAACTGCAGGACTAAGGGAAAACAGTAGGAGGGAGAAATGGAGATCTGAAAAAGGTGCTGAACACCAAATCTCTAGTATTTAATCTCTTTCATTATTAAAATATTTTATTTTATATTATTTATTTCCTGGGTGATTTCTATGAAGCTATGAATAAGCTAGACATCAAGAGTTTGATAAGATGTACTGTAAAATGAACACTTAAGTTTTTAAAGTGTTTTAACAGTCTTAAATATATTGTGACAAGCAGGAAGCCTTTAAACCCAGGAGGAATGCCGTGGGCCACAGGAGGAATATAAACTCAGAAGACTCCATCTGGCTGGGGGAAGTAGCCCCAGCTGCTACACGTACCCTGCACATCAGCCCGAGCCAAGTTACAAACCAAGTCACAAATGGAAGAAAGGGAAAGAAGGGTTTCTCCATCTCTTTCTTTGAGACTGAACATAGCCTCAGAAAAGTGTGCAGGGCACGCTGGTCGTGAAGATAGCTAACAGAGATGAGACAGGAGCTAAGAAGGAATCCTGTAATAGTATGCATCTACCATTAAGCTTTGTTGGTTAACTTTTCTCTTTTGCAATCTTGTTTCCTTTTTGAGAAAACAATAGAAAATACTCCTCTGATAAGGATGAACGGCAACAAAAACTGACATCTTAGCACACCCCCAAACTGTCATTTTGCCTTTAATTTTTTATTTAAAAAGTCTTTTTAAAATTCCCGATATTCACTGCGCAACAAGATCCTGAATCTGCAATGGCCTTTATGTGAGTGACTCATCATCCTGAAGAACTAAATAGGAATAAATGGGGATACACCCAAAGAAAGTCTGTGAAAGATTAACTGCGTTGAAGTTTAAGTTAGCGCAAGCATTGTTTTTAGGATGGTGCTCTCAAAATTTCTCAGTAACTGATAAAATCCCAGCATGGATTTCTTCATTTGACAGGAGCTAGCTGCTTATGAAAACACGCCAAACGCAGTCACATTAACAGCAAAAGGTAAACTTTAACCTTTACTTTTCAAAGGATGAATAATGATCTGTAAAAATCAATGCCTAGCAAATTCTTGAAAAAATACTGCTTTGGCTGAAGGCCCAACAGCACTTAACTTTACAGCAGACGATAAGACTGATTCTCAGCCCTGCCAGAAGGTTGCTTTACAAGAGATCCCAGAATCACACCCACAAGAACAGAGAAATTAACATATACCTCAATAAAAAAAATTGCGTGATCCTTCTTCAGATGGAACACAGAAGTGTAAAGTACCAGTTCATACACACACTTTGTTCTTCTAGTTGACAGGGATTTCCCCTCCGGTTCCAGCCCACAGCTGCTGAATGCCAGTACTTCAGGGTGTGTGATACACAGAACACCTTTACCTAGGGCTTTTAAATTTGATTGAGACAAAGATGCAGAAATGTAATTTGCAGTTTTCACTTGGGCGAGTTGTTCAAATGAAGCGGATTACAAAGCCCAAACTATTGACTTTCTGTTACATGCTGGTATTTTACTGAATGCAGCAGGTTTGGACTAGGCCTCAAGGAAGGGCTGCAGAGGCCATCAGTAGGTTTTTTTCTTTTTAGTGCCTACTTAGGTAACAACAAATAAAACCAATGCCAATAGGCCTAAACAGCTCTTAGCTGTAGATTTCACAGCATACCCATTTCTTTCTCTTACTGTCTTAGTTTCTGGAACACAGCAAAATCGAGTGGAAATTTATGCATTCTACAACTACAGTCTAGGTAGACTACACCTAGACTAATTTTATTTCCTCAGATAGAGAGCTATAACTAAAGCAAAGTTACTGACCAAGATTAATGGTGGAAGCTGGTCAACTGCTCATTAGCTTTAATCTTAATTTCAGATCTGCTTCAAGACAGCTTTGGAGAACACTCTTTCTACTGCTGTTGTGTTGCAGAGGTTCTGAGGGAGGCGCAAACAGAAAGCAAGCTACGTATTTCTCAAATACTGATATTAGGACTGCTACAAATAAAACACACAAAAAAGTTACCAACACTTAAAACTGTCATAGCCTCAGTTTAGACCTATTATCTGGTCACAGCAAGGCAAACACACGGAATTTCTTTCAGTTGTTTCAGTAAAAGCAATCTCCTACAGCCCATAAACTAAAGGGCAAAGAACTGATTGCACCTCGAATGATGGTGTTCTGACTCTGCCCCGCAGTAAACTCAGAACACCCAAATGCACATCCCTTTTAACACTTTTGAGCCAGTGATAAAACTTTTATTTCCCCTCTCCTTTCTCTTCTCCTTCCACAACTTGTTAGTATGTACTGATATACTCATTTTTTGCAACACAAACTAGATCTGGCCTTTAGACCTGAAAACATAAAGAAGTTTCTTCAAATAAAAAAATTACTGTAACAACAAGATTTTCTAACTTTTAGATTTCCTTCTCCTTAGCATTTCAGTTTGGTTTGTACACTTGCTCTGGTCTACAAGAACGCATCAATACTGTGGTAATACAAATAATATGATAACTTCTAGAATGGTTTCGATTACAGTCTTTCTTGACTGTAGCTTACTATCAGCACATATCTGAGCTTTGCTTCTTAGAATTTAAAATAAAAACTACACACAATCTAGTGCATACTAATGCTGCTTTTTAAAAAGTATATGCTTTGTAGGACCCCACTGTCTTTATATTTTAAATCTGAATTTTCTGTATTTTAATGTTATTCAGAAATATTCCAAACTTTCACTACAAGATAGCTATACTGATGCCCTAAAAAATCTTTACGTTTCCCAAGTTACTCATGAATCGTAACGACAGTCTGCCATTAAAATAGCCACATTACTTATTCACACAATTTTTCTTCTTTTAAGTAGTTAAACTACTAGTAGTTTAGTAGTAGTTAAACTTTAAGTAGTTAAACACTGTAGGTTACACCACGTATTACATTATTTATGACTCTTGGATTGGCAAATTACTTTACCTGGAAGATTATCATGGAGCCATGCTGAGGTAAATATATTTGCTATCTGCCTCATTCTTTTAACAATACGTGTCATTCCTCTGGTATGGATAAAAGCCTTCTTTTTTTCCAAGTTCTGAGCTACAGCATTCTTTAGAAGAAATTACCAAGAAAAGAAAATGGAAGCACTTCTCAAAATTTAAGATGCACAAACAACTGAATACTGAGCATTAATATGTCCTGCATGTTACTTCGGTGATTTCTTCCAGGAATGTGTGTTTCAGTACTTCAGGGCTGAAGTTTTTTCCCCAACATTAGTGAAACAGGTGTGACTCAGTCATGTTTACCAATTAACTTTTAAAATGTACTTTAGAGAAAAGGAATTGACAATTTGCCCTACAGATGAGACAACATACAAAAGTTAAACTTAATTTTTATAAAGTATCTTATCACCCTTTATTTTCAGGTGCGTCACAATGATATGACAAAATAAAGTATTACAATCAGTTTTATGTAAATAGAAAATTAATATCAACAAGTTCCAAATCTCTATATAATGAATACAATCAATCATAAATAAAAAAGTGCATTAAATTAAAAATATTTCTATATTATAAAAACCATCATGTGACCCAGTTCTTTAAGACATTATTTTTCAAAAATATATAACTTATATAAAAATTACAGTATACATTTACTTTTATATTATGTTACTGCATTATGAAAGAAACTATATAACTTTCATGTCAAGCTTTAAGTGACTGTTAATGATACATTTGAGAGGCATTTCAAAGTGTTTCCCTATAAATTAATAAAACCATGTCTTGCAATGCAACTGTTACTGCATTTTAAAAGAAACTATATAACTTTCATGTCAAGCTTTAAGTGACTGTTAATGATACATTTGAGAGGCATTTCAAAGTGTTTCCCTATAAATTAATAAAACCATGTCTTGCAATGCAACTTTTCCTGGGTACTTATGTTAATTTTTCATTGTTTAACAGGTTTGCGTACTGGGTCTGAAATCTTAAAGAGATCAAGTCAGGCACATATATTTAAAATGAGGACTCCCAAGCATGGCATAATGTAGATTAGATTTGCTTTTTTAAAGCCATTGCATAGCACCTTTACTATAAATTATTAATACAGAGATGTGGCTACAGTTCCTTGTAGTTATCTGGAACAAGCCATCTGTAGAGTATTAAGTAAAACGTGGAGCTTCAGATGTCTGAACTGAAGACGGCAGGCACCTTTTCAGATTTGACAAAGAAACACTTCACAAAATGGCAGCTGAGTAATAAAGATTCACAGTCACCATTCCAATATTTGTACAAGAGCAGGTTAGTAACCTGATTTGGGCTGCCTTCATTTCAGCAAATACATTCTGAACTTCTCTATAATAACCTGCATCTTTTTTGGTACCTCTAGAAATTTCTCTCATCATGTGTCTCACATGGGTGGGCAAGACAATGACTGATGCTAATATAAATGTATATTATCAAAGAACTATTATACTATATCATATTCCAGGTTTTACTAAAAAATTCCTTCCCACTACTAATAAATCTATTCTCCAGGACAGAGAAATACCAACTGAGAGATTGATTATGGTCTTTCTGAAAGCAGAGAACACACCCAGACAGGATACAAAACTTCTCATACTTTTTCTGTCCCGTTTTTTTGGCTGCAGATAGGGAAACAATCGTCTTATAGCTATACCTGTTTCAGTGCCAAAACCCAAGCCTCTAATTTTAGTCCCAGCTTTTCAACTGTGTCGGGATATTAAACAAAAACCATTGATACAAAATGAACAATAAGAAATTACCCTCTCTTGTAGAGAAGAATGAGACAGAGAAATCTCAACTGACCAAAAAACTAAACTAAAAAGTGACAGTAGACGACAAACCCTGTACTGCAATAAACTTGGGCTGGCTCACTCCTCTCGTCCACCAAGAAGAAATGACACAGCAGAGATACCATGTTATGAGCTCTAGAACTGTATTCCTCATACTGTTTATTCATCAAAGTGGGTAGGAGCAATAATTTTAAGTTATGTCCCAGAAAATGTATCTAAGACTTCTGAATGACAATTTAACTCTAAAGCATAGTTCTATTACAATTTTGCCCTAAGGAGTAATCTGAGACTAAAATACAGCCTAGGCACAGCTTTGTGTATTGTGTCCATTTACAGCATGAACTTCTTGTAAAATCAGGGGTTGTAATACAAACAGCTTGCATGAAACATTTAATTCTTGACCGCCTAACCACCAAGGAGTCCAATGTCCCTTTTGCAGACCAGACACTTTTATTTATCATGAGATTTGAGTGGTAATGCCCTTCAAGTATGGAAAGGACCGGACTAGCTTTTGGCACTGCAGGTAGAGGGCAGTCTTTTAAGGCCCACTCTTGCCTAGAAAGGGTAGACATGCTTGTTCCTTAACAGCTAGCCAAGGTAGCTTCTCTCCCTGCTCCCAGAAGACTAATTCCTGTGCATAGTTTCCCACTGTGTACTAAAAAATGTCATCACAGTAAACCCCTACAAATTCCACGCAAACCTGCATCATCTTACCTTTCTTGTTGACTTGTGACAGCGTATCACTCAAAGGACATAAGTTAGAATTTAAATAGAATCTAGGAGTAGAGCAGATGTTTTTTCCTTTATGTTTTTTATCCAGAATCTGATCAAAAGGCCAGATACGGAGATAGATAATACAATTTCTGCCATCCAGTCTTGCACTTGAAAATGATCATTTCTTCACCATTTTCACTTCCTGCCTTATGTCTTCATCTGTTTCCCTGGAAATGGTATATGAAGCCCAGCCATCTAATTTTTCTACTCCTCTCTCTGTGATGGAACACTAAATGTGTCTTGTCCAGGAGCTCTGTGAAGACTGATTTAATAGCCTCTGATTGCTGCCTGAATTCTGACAGTTTCCCGGGCCTTAAGAGATGATTAAAGAAACAAAACACATTAAATTCCAAGTCAGCTGTCCCAAACAAGTTTAACTAATAGAATTCTTCTTTAAACTTCACATTTACTGACTTCACCTTCCGTTGGACTCTGTATAACAAAGTCCAACACTTTGCCTGAAATTTGGATTCCAAAATATCAATACTTATCTGTTTCTCAACCTTCATAAAAGCCTTACTTACTCTTTTGCTTATTCATCATTTGTGCCTTATGCACATTCCATTGTGCAATATCTCTTCAAAACTTCTACTAGTCCTACAGTGACGCTAGGAATACTGTTTGCCTGTACTTCACTACTCATTTGCCTTTGCATTAGCAGCCTTAGAAGGAGGAATCAGGTTGTGAAATCTCTTCTTATAGAGAACAGGAGCAAATATCCCTTCGTAGCCCAGTACTGAGAATACATTCATATGAAGCAGCATTTCTTTTCAGGTTTAAGTCTTCCAACCAAACTGTTTGGATAGTTTGTGTCCGTCCCCCGTCCCCGTCCCCCCAGCTTTACAACAAAGCACATATTTTCGTTAATTGAAAGATAACAGAATTCAACAGATCGAAGGACAAACTAACAGCACAGTGTCATTTTGCAGTTTGTATATTAGGGAAGTGCCACAGTAGATACAGATGAGATTACCTCTAGGCAGAGGGCTGATTATCATTGTGTACTGATAATGAGCTGCACTTTGTTCAAGGAAGACCACCAGATCTATTCCAACGCTTGTAAGAGTGTTTTGAAGAGAAATGGAGGATGAACAGAAGTAGAGTGATATACGCAGTGATAAAAGCAGTGTTTGAAAGTTTCATCCTAGGAAACTTCATCAATTTCTAATTTCATTCTTACAGAAAAAAGACAGAATTTCACAGAAATCCTACCAAGATGAATGGGTACTGCATACAAACTTCTGGGAAGAAAAAGTTGTCTGCCTATTACTTCTGCATTTTTAATATTTGTCAGCACTTTAAACCTCAAAACTAGAGGGTTTCCAACTTCCTAAACATTGCTAATGCATTCTGTATAAATTCAAACAGTATCAGTTTCATGGATTAAGCACTTTGCAAACAGTTCTTCAAAGTATTAGAAGTAGGTGGAAACTAATGCATAGGCTATAGAGGACATTTTAGAGATTAGTTGTGTTTTTTCCCAACTTAAGTGACATTTAAATACACAAGAAGCATGCAGGACAAAAAGTTATTTCCATTCACCTTTGTGAAAGAGGCAAACAACAACAAATGAATTTTGCAATGAAAAAAAAGTGACTTTTTCATACAAGCATTAAAGATAATGCTATCCGTATGATGTAACAACCAACTTTTTAAGGGTACTCGGACCAGTAAGGAGTTGCACTTCATTCCAGAGCTGAGAGAAAAAAGACAAAGAAGCCTCTGCAAATCCCATCCATCACATTCTTTTAGATCAATGAACATCTGAGCCAAAGCATAGAGATACGTTTACATTTTCAAATATTCTTTGTGAAGTGACATTTATTAACAAGCTTGGCACAGAGAAACCTCATTGTGAGAAGACACTGACAAATCTCATTTTCTCAGTGTCTAGCTAATGACGCTGACGAGTGAATTCTCACTGCTTATAAGTAGTGAGAAACAAAATATTCACTAAACAGAATCATGTAAGTCAATAATAGAAATTGGGATATAAGAAAATACCTGATTAAATTATACCTCACAGAGTATGTATTGTAAGGCTTATTCCTTCCCTTCTTCCCTCCCCCTTATCCTGTAATACTTTGCAAAGATTTGTAAGCAGATTTGTCTTAGCTTCTAGTACTGTACATATCCACATCTTCTGGGCTGGACTGACCATGGTCCATAAGTTTTGGATCAGGCTTAAATTTTGGTGTCTTCACTGTTCCTGTTAGAGATATTCAAAAAATTTAATTAAAAAATACATATATATTTGAGCTGTAGGAAAAAAAAAGCTTGTTGACACATTTTGAGAATTACTGTACTACCAAACACTTACAAATGATCAAAATATATATGTTCTAGTTAAAACTGTGTAAGTGATACAGGACAATGAAGGCATGTAAGCATACAGCAGTGGATGGACAGCAGGTCTTCCTCCTACTCTCTACACTTTAATACTACTTCCTGAACACAGCAGGGTGAGAGAAGAAATAGCAGTGCTTTGCCCTACTCATGGAAAGGAAGGGAAAGTTTGGGACATGGGAAGAAATCTCCAGGCTTTCTTCCCCCACGGCTCCCAGGAGCACAGCTGTCTCCCAAAACCAACTGAATCAGTATCTTCCCTGAAGCTGCTGCCAGATGGTAAGAATTCCAAATTAAGACAAACACTCTTGCCTAGTTTCACTTCATGATCTCCAAAAACAGTGAACTAAGTTTACTAAAACGTTGAGGCCTCACACTCATCCCGAACGACAAGGCACAAAGACTGACATATTTAATGACATTGTAATTCCAGAGGACCTAAGGGAATATAAAGGCAGGTTTTCTAAGACTGTGCCTCCTACTGCTAGTCTGCTGCTCTTCCTGCTACATCAGTCGGTTTAATGAAGGGTGCTATGTTCTCCTGAAAGCTTTGCCCTGTTTGGACTAGTGAAAATAAACATCTCTGACAACACAGATTAATTTAGGGCATGGACATTTTTGGCTGTATTAGGGACATGAACTAATTCCACCCATGAAAGTAAAGACAGAAGATCTCTATCTACATAAAACCATTAAAGACAGTCTGGCCTGAAGCGACTGTAAAAACAGATCAAACCATTCCACAAACTAAATCAGAAAAAATACAGGTGCAAAGCAAAGATAGATGTGAATGTATATTATAGTGAAAATAAAGGGAAAAAAAACATTAAAAACCCCATCCAAATATGTTCTGCTTGCTTTCCAGAAAAAAGAAAGTTCTGGTAAAGAACACAGTAAAAAGAAGTAAGCAAGTGACAAGTAAAATTTGGAAATTGCCCCTACAAAACATAACTATTTTAAAACAAATTTAGTTCTCCTTTAATAGGTAATTCCACTACTGCTCTTAGCAACTGGCCTATCAAAATATTTGTAGGTTAAATATGCTGTTACATGATGTAGTCGATTATCTCAACCACTTAAGATGCACAAAGAACATCACTGTACAAAACCTAGCAAAATAAAATCCAATGCTTCATTTGTCAATTACGCATTCCTCTTTTACCAATATCTGAAGATCTAGAACCTGTACAGAGAACTGAACAGTAATTCAAGTTAGCTGTTTTCACAAAAATCCAGCAGCAATCCTTTAAATTACACTTATGGTATTCTTGACAACAGAAGGATAATTTAAAGTAGGTATTTAACAGAAGTACTTGATGACATCATCTCATTGCTAACGATATGGGATATGGTCCACACCATATGGAATGAAAGAAAACATTATTGAGAAAGAACAACAAATTTATAAGAATTCTGATACTGTGACAGCGTCCACAGTGAGAAAATTGTCACCTCCCTGAGGCTCTGAAGCATATATTAAATGACAGCGTGTACCATATATTCTCTCTAATATGCTATGACAGTCTGCTCCATTTTAAAGCAAGGGTAACTACAAAATTCAGTCAAGTAATTCAGAATTTGCAAGCTGCCCTGAGATTACACTTGAAATTTTTAATTCACCTGATGAAGGCACTGGATCTTTATTACTCCAAGACTCTACTGGAGAAGATTCTGTTCTGTTAAATGATCTTGACTCAATAGCAGACTCAGGTTTTGTACTAGAAATCTCTTTCTTATCTTCTTGCGTAACTGATTTTGACTCTTGCTGCAGCTGTGAACCAAACATTAATAAAAAAATATGCACATGGGTATATGTTTAATACATTATTGCAAAATAAAGCTTTCAAGTCTGAAAGCTTATCTTTTTCAGATATGACATCATACAATGATATTCAACTAGTAATGTTAAAATCAGCTGCATGCAAGGGACACAGCTGGAAAAAATAAAATGCATGAAAGAACCCCACAGTTCAGATACAACAACTTCACATGTAAGGAAGTTTACTTTGTCACAAGTGTATGCTTATGTCTGATACTGTGCTTTTACTTGAGACCCTCAAAGTACTTCACAAGGAAGTCACTGTTCATTTACCGATGGGAAACCTATAGTCTTACACAAGACTGAAATAGCATTTAGTTTTTACAGAACACTTATGTATTGGGTTTGTGTGGCAAGGCTTTGGTAGTGGGGGGGCTGCAGGGCTGGCTTCTGTGAGAAGCTGCTAGAAGCTTCCCCTGTGTCTGACAGAGCCGCCGCCAGCCGGCTCCAAGATGGACCTGCCACCGGCCAAGGCTGAGCCACTCAGCAACGGTGGTAGCGCCTCTGGGAGAACATATTTAAGAAGGGGGGAAAAACACCTGCGCAACTGCAGAAGAGAGGAGTGAGAATATGTGAGAGAAACAACTCTGCAGACACCAAGGTCAGTGAAGAAGGAAGGGGAGAAGGTGCTCCAGCCGCCAGAGCAGATTCCCCTGCAGCCTGTGGTGAAGGCCATGGTGAGGCAGGCTGTGCCCCTGCAGCCCATGGAGGTCCACGGTGGAGCAGATATCCACCTGCAGCCCGTGGAAGACCCCACGCCGCAGCAGGTGGATGCCCGAAGGAGGCTTGTGACCCCGTGGGAAGCCCACGCTGGAGCAGGTTTGCTGGCAGGACTTGTGACCTTGTGGGGGACCCACGCTGGAGCAGTCTGTTCCTGAAGGACTGCACCCTGTGGAAGGGACCCACACTGGAGCAGTTCATGAAGAACTGCAGCCCGTGGGAAGGACTCACGTTGGAGAAGTTCGTGGAGGACTGTCTCCTGTGGGAGGGACCCCACACTGGAGCAGGGGAAGAGTGTGAGGAGGAAGGAGTGGCAGAGATGACGTGATGAACTGACCGCAACCCCCATTCCCCGTCCCCCTGCGCTGCTGAGGGTGGAGAAATCAGGAATGAAGTTGAGCCTGGGAAGAAGGGAGGGGTGGGGGGAAGGTGTTTTAAGATTTGGTTTTATTTCTCATTACCCTACTCTGATTTTGATTGGTAATAAATTAAACTAATTTCCCCGAGTCGAGCCTGTTTTGCCCGTGACAATAATTGCTGAGTGATCTCCCTGTCCTTATCTTGACCCACGAGCCTTCTGTCATATTTTTCTCCCCCTGTCCAGCTGAGGAGGGGGAGTGATAAGAGTGGCTTGGTGGGCACCTGGTGTCCAGCCAGGGTCATTCCACTACAACTTACTACCTTAGTCAACAGAAGATGGAAAGATAAATCATGGTAACACCCTAGTAATGAAAAATAATATATTGTTTTGGGAACAGGCTTCACTCAGGGAAAAAAATAAAGTTAATAGAAACTGTCTTTACCACATCAATTCTTGTTTCGCTATCATTTTCATTACATTTATCTGAATCTCATTTTCAAAATTCAGAATTCCATTTGCGCTCCTCTGTGGAAATAAAAGGTGGGGACTGCATACAAATGACCACCATAAATTTAAAGCAAAATACTTCTAAATGTTAATATGACTGAGAAACTTTCATTTTCTTTAAAAAGAACAAAAAAATCACTGTGCAAAGCTGAAATTTTACTCAGGGAAGTACTACTTTTGTCAGGGGTTTTTAAACTTCCACTGGAGAAAAACCCTTTCAGGTTGCAGAAACAACATGTTTAATTCTGGGATGTACTAACCCGAATTCCGTATGTAATTTACAGGAGATTAATATTTCCCTCTACTTAGGGCTTGCAAGGCCTCAGCTGGCTTACTATGTCCTATTTTGACCACCTCACTTAAAAAAAACCAACACCACAAATCACACACAAAGACCCCTAAAAAAAGGGAAAGGAGAGAGAGAAACTAGAGAAAGCTCAGAGGAGAACAAGAATTATGTAAGAGTTAGAAAGTCTGCTCTAGAAGAAAAGGTTATACTAGGGAGAAGATAATGTCAAAAACAATGAGAAATTTTCCATATAAAGAGGTTACTGACCATTTATTCACTATGGCTGCAATGAGGACAGGACAAGGGGGAAAAAAAAAAAAATCAGACACAGACAATTTATATCACAGGGTAATTAAAACAGACTACCTGGAAGGGTTGTGGAATTTCCTTCACTGATATGTTTAAAAATAAGCTAGTCATACCTACTGTAATTCTGTGGGTCTTTATTTCAAATTCAGTGGTCTGCTTAGGACCAAAGCTTGAATCAGAATGGATTATTTTTGTCAAGCTCAAAAATCAGCTATAAAGACAAACTCGGTCTTTGCTTGTGCATCTTGCATGTATTGTGGGACTACGTAGGGGATCTCAATATCTGCTGGTCTGAAAGGTATTACAAGTATGACATTAATTAAACACTGAAGTTACAAAAATATCAGAGGGGGTTTTTGTGCCTCACTTAACGCAATTAGTAATCTTAAGCAGTATCAGCAGAACAGTACTTGACCTAATTTACTTTTTTCTCCCTCTGACTTTGAGTTATATGAGTTATAGTCATTACTTCAGAAAGCCTACCTTGGTGACGTCTTCCTTTTTTGCCCATAGTGATCGCACAGCTTCATAGGTTTGATGGCTTGCAGCAAATAACTTTTTCCCTGTTACCTATTTTTTTTAGAAAAATGTAATTTAACAGCAGCTTTAAAAATACTAAGATACATACACCATTCAAATGAAATGCATCTTATTTGCATGAGAACATGCTTGACCCCATACTAAGACATTTCAATCATCTACTTTTCAAAATCTAGTGCGCAGTTCTCTTACATCAAGCAAATCCTAAATAATGTTTAAATTGGTACTAGAAATCCACAGGTAGTATTCACATGCTACATTCACCCACTCAAAATGAAATCAAAACCTGATCAGCAAACAGTGTTTCGGCAATGTTAGCACAATAGACTGGAACAGCAGTTTTAAAGGATCCAAACTGATCATTTCCAACATAGTGAGACAAAAGACAGTAACACAAAAGGAAAAAGCCCCAAAAGATGACCTGGCCCATGTTAGTGAGCAGTGCTTTGCTTTATAAATGACCAAATCCTCCAGTCTATTTTTGAAAAGTAATTTTTTAATACTGCAGTAACTATGCAGTACCTTCACAAACGCCCTGTAGAAACACAATACTTCACAGCTGCAACTACAAAAAACTGTGCCAATGGTGATACATAATGTAAATAGATAGGAAACAAGGATTTAGCTTCCTGAGATAGGTCATAACGTACAGTGTAGCATTCCTATTCATTTCTCCATCTTCCAACCCTGACATTTAAGTCTTATTATCATAAGCCAAGAAATCCCACTGCCTCTTGAAAAACTATAATCCTCATTGATTTGCATATCAGAAAAAACCCAACGTATCAGTTTAGCAATATAAGATTGCCCAGAGATTTTAACCACAGTATAGGTCTTTGCGATATCTTCCTAAGTACTCTGGAAGTACAAAAATACCAAACAAAAACACCCCACTAAAATTAGTAACAATAACAACTGATTCATCGTGATGGAAAGTAAGGGATTCAATAGTAGTTGTTTCAATCAGATTTCAGGATAACATTCCATAAATCTTTCCATCAAAACTTAAATCTGATCATTTCACTAAAAGATTGATAAGTCCTAGAACCAAACACAACTAACTAAACTAAATTTCCCTATCTCATCAATTTTAAACAGAAGTGCAGTTTTGAAACATAAAATACAAAGTTTGTCAAGGAACTACGAAGAATTCTTATGAAGCAGTCTGTGCTTTTCTAAATAGGGAAACACTGGTAAACTATAGAGAAGGAAGAGATACGTAGACTTTATATCCTGCTTTTTAATTCACTTTTTGTGTACAAATGTACTGTGTACAAACAATTCTTGCATACAAAATATTAAGCGTAGTTCTGCTTTTCTACATGAACAGCTAAGACATACTCTAATCAGGTAGACAACTGCAAGATTACAATAATTGGAAAACAAGGAATTTAACAAGAGATGCAATTGTACAGTATCTCAAATTGCACATCTATCAAGTTTGGCAAGGCTTTATTTTTTATTTACTTTTATTTCAGCAAGACAAAATAATCTTCATTTTTTTGAGAAATGAGGATTAAAAATTGAGAGGCTATACAACTCCATTTTTAAAGTCAGTCATTTTATTCATTTTTTATAGTTATGCAATTAACGCCTGTGATGCCTTATATGTTTTAATGAAGGTGCATGTGAACTCTGACTCCTAGTCCCATGATGCTTAATTCAAGTGAAATGAGAATGCTATGACTAAATTCACTATTACTTCAATATTAAAATACAGGTAAACTTACCTTAGCAATTATCACTGACTGAGCTGGGAAACAAACAGAAATTCCTAAAGCAGTAAGTCCCAATGGGTAAGCAATTTTCTTAAATCTAGAATCTGTATAAAGCCAAATATTTCAAATAATTAGACACTAATGAAATGTAAAGCTAAACTGTTGTATCAATTAAACACAATTGTTTAACCCCTAGCCATTGCTTACATCAAACTTATCCCCATAACGGCTGGAGGAGACAATACAGAGTGTGATTATAGTTTAATACAGTCACGTTTGCAGGAGATACTGATATTCTGAACACTGGTTTCTTGAATGAGAAATAATCCCAAACTAGGTTTTCCAATATTGTGAAAAATGAGAAGAACGTCTGTGCCATTTTGGAGCTGCTGTGGTTCTTCACTAGCTCCATGCACACTCTCTCGAGGACACAGATTGCAGAATTTGGAGCAGCCAGGAGCCTGGAAACTGGGGCCTCTTTGTTCAAACATGAGGGCCAGGCTCAGGTTCCTGTTTGTTGACAAGGAGCCCTGATGACAGATTCTCAAGCCCAAGTCTTTTAAATCTGTCCACCAAAAAGTAACAGGGATACAAGAAGAATGCTTTTACTGATCTGCCAGTATTTTGATTAACCCATTTGCTTTGCGAAATATTCAGATAGACACACGCTCAGGTATTACAGATTAACATTTTCTGAACAGTATCTTCTAGCAGTTTAAGTGTTATTCTTCTACTATTTATCTTGAAAGGAGAGGTGGCTGTATCTATCAAATTATCCTTTTGGCTTCAAAGCTGCCGAAATCATGCCTTCCGATGTGTATTCTCTTGTACCTGTGTAGCCAAATGCCAACATTCTTTAGCTTCTTCTCTCTTAATTCTCTTAGTTTTCACTATATTCAGTAACCTTACCTATTAATTTGTCTCCAATTTTCTCCCACACACACATTGTTTTTGAAAACCACTCATGACAAACTCAAAACAAGTGTCCTACTTTGAATTTCTGTTGATTCCACCATTAAAAACGACTATGTAATCCTGCTCTATCTATGAGGTCTTAGCCAGCTTCTCAAAGAAATATTTCATAATGTCCCTTCAATTTATCAGGAAGGATTTTTTTTTTTAACACTAGTTACATAGGTTTTTGCCTATGTTTCAGAAAAATCTTTTGACGTGCTACATATTCAACACACCAATAATGAAAATAAGCAAAACCCCCTACCTTTTCTTGCCAGCACTACGCCAGCTAAGCCTGACACTGTAATTACACCAACTTTGGGAAGAAATTCTGGTGGTGGATTCTTCAGGTAAACGTAAGCATCTTAGAATTAAAAAAAAAGAAGAAAAAAGAAGCATAACAATTCAATATTAATCCTTTTATTTTACTTCCCACTTAAGAAATGAAGATGGAAGTAAAATGGTGAATATCCAAAACTGAAAACAGTCCAAGACTGGATTTTTGTTAATAAATGAAGATGCCTTATTTTCCAGGTGCACACTCTGCAGTCTGTGTTAGACAGAACCAGAATCACAGTCCTCAAAACACAGCAGCAAAGTTAACAATTTTTTTCCTTAGGTACTTTTTTATATCTTGTAAAATGTTAGTCCTTAATAAAGGAAAAGGAAAGCATAGTTTTAAGTTTTGATTTTACGGTGAGTTAATATAGTTAAAATGAGAAAACACGTATTTTGGAATCTCCCGATATACTATTTTTAAGGAAATTAACTTTTATCTAGTTTCTGATACTGAACTTGAATGCAAATACTGCTTGTAACTTGTGCTAGAATTAAGAAGCCGTTTTTATAATTAAGACAGATTGTGGAATTTCCATCGCTGGAGATGTTCAAGACCTAACCCAACAGAGATCTAAGCAACCTGCTTTGGCCCTGCTTTAAGCAGGTGATTGGACTAGACGATCTATAGAGGTGCCTCTACAGAGCGATCTATGGATCTATAGAGATTCCAACTTCAATGATTCTGTGATACTATGATTTTAAGAACAAAGCTAAAATCAAAGGAATGAGAAACACCATTTAATTGGTCATTTCTCTCATTTGAGAACAGAAATGAAACTCCATAGTGAATTAACAGTGGTCCCAGGTTTTCTTCCCCCCACACTTGTGGAAAGTATCCCAGTGCACTCCCCTTCCACCCTTTCCCCCTCCTCCCCCCGTAACTAGAATTTGCTGTTGCAACCATCTGTCTAAGTCAGAAGGAGAAACAACAGAAACTGCTCAGTTCAGAAATGTGACTTGCTTACCTTTTCCAAATTGAACTGAATCCATGATTCCATTTTTAACAAAGACAAAAGCATCCTACGAAAAACAAAAAAAAACCCAAATAAATGTAAAATCTTTGCAAAAGTAGACATTTTCAGTACAAAACTACTCAGCTGATACAGACAGCTCAGCACAATGAGACAAAGAAATATTATGTAACTTTTAAAAAAGCAAACCAGATCAGTGAACTTCTACAGAGGCTGTGCTGAGATCTATCCCCTTTTTGACTACCATTTTTATATTTTTAAAACCTCCATCCATATTTAATTTAAAAAAAATCTCTTTAATATAGTAAGATCACTTTCAAAATTGACATCTCAGGAACAAAACTGTAGGGTAGCAAAACATCTGGACGCCAACTGTGTAACAAAAGAAAATTCAATTATAAAATACTATCTCCTCTTCCCTAGAGAGACTTAACCAGTAAAAATGTCTTTTAGTTTGTAAAAAAGGTGCTCAGTTTCACTGAAGATAAGCAATACTGATTTGGTCTAAGATGCGTGCTCAACTAGTTTGCATTTCTCCCTTCAAATTAGTCAATTTATTCCATTACAAGTTTTTCTTTAGCCAGAAAAAACCCCTTCTGCTAGCCTATTATTGGTATCATTGTCCTCAGATTGCTAAACAAATTGAGTAAATACACATTCTTTAGGAGATTAATGAAAAAGAGTGTCATCTTGAGTTATTTCACCGAAATCATTTGTTTACAGTAATGTAGAATTTGTACCACCAGAGGTCACTGCTAGTGAATCTCTGAGACACTCACTTGATGAATAAGGACATGGAAAAGTTTGACACAGATTTATAATGAAATTATTTCAGTTACGCCGTCACTGACAAAATTTTCACAGACCAATGGAATAAAAATTTACAGAAAATACTGGACGATATTTTGATTTCCTTGCCTTTTTCAAACAATAGGATCTATTTTTTTTTGTAAGAGAAAAATACAAGCATAAAATTTCTTATACTAACAACAGCCAGGGTAAAAAGTTGTCATTTACCAGCAGTTAAGAGAATGGTGACAGGCATCGCATTTTCTCCTATGCCTAGAATATTCAATAACAGAGTTGCAAGGTATTTCTGATGACAGTTAGTCATAGCCTGCTTTAACAGTTATATTGGATGCACTCAGTTTGTCTTTCCTAAAGTACCTAAATCAGGTCTTTTAACCTGCCCTTTGGAAGCAGCTCTCTCTCTCTCTGTGGACTATACATGGAATTTCAGACTCCTAAACGCTATCAAGTTCTGCTAGCAAGAAGTTACCCGTGTAACTCTTGCTGTAGAAGTTAACCAAGAGATATTTCTGAACCGGACATTGTGGGCTGGCCTGGATCCAGTTTAGCATTGACTGAAATGGACCTCTTTGGTCTCACTGCCTTTTGATTTGGAAAACAAGGAGAACGCACAGGTTCCCTGTTATAAGCACAGTAGAGAAAAAGGGTTCATTTTTGCATCTTAAATTATAGGTGTATGCTAATACAAGCAACTGCAAACAAAATCTCCACGGTGATGTATGCTGTTTCTTCAATGTTTTAGTCACGTGCTGTCAGGAATTGTAGGAAACTTTGGATGCAGGTATTTCTTACTTTGCACCATCCAATATAGCGGCCGGTTGTCTGTCTTACTGAAGAAAATTGCTTCTGCAAGTAACCAGGCTGTTCTTCAATGTATTTCGATTTCAGAGGCGGTGGACAGTAAATTGGAAGCTGGAAAGAAAAGCATAACTGTACTGCAGGGAGACAGTTTTGTATACTGATTAATATTTACACTGAATAGTGTTTTTCAAGACTGCAAATCCTTAGTGTTCCCACAACAGCAAACAAAACCTCTATATTGAATTATGTTCTTCTATATTTACAAAAACTTACTTTCCACAAGTGTGACTACAGGTTAATTCTTTAGAAATGAAAACTGAAAGTATTGTATAGGTTCTAAGAAGTAGAATTACTGAGTATGATAAAAATATCTTTTCTTCAGAAAAAGCATGAGCAAGAATAGTTGGAAGATGCATGCATGTACTACTAGAAACTGTACAATAAAAAGAGACTATTATTATCAGTATTACACTCTCTTACCTTTTCTAGCTTCAGTCTGGAAATAATGTAATAATGAAAATGAGATAAAACTTTACTAACTTACTATTGTAACACTTCACGTTTTATTTGTGCTATAGTGGTCAGTTATTTAGGAGGTAATTTTTATTATCACATATTACTTAGCTACGTATTTTATTTACTGGGTAATATAATTCAATGGAAAGAGATGGTATTCTGCAGAGTCTTCTAGTATTACTTTAAAGACTGACAAACAGTAAGATTCTTACCTGATTTGGCTTCATCAGCTGATCTTTTGATTCCTTTTCTGTTGCTGCATATACAGTAATACATGCAAATGGCAGACCAGAAGAAAGAGCTGCCAGCTTTGCCACCTGGGACAGACAGATGAAAAAAGGGAGTGTTAATGCAGAAATAAAAATTTCACTCCAGTAAAATCTGGATTTTCCTATTGTGTTGTGCTTGATCAAATATGGGATTAAACGTGCCACTTTCAAAATGTTTTTAAACCAGTATGCCTTTTAGGAACCTCTTGTGTCTCATACAGAGATTTTCTCAAATTACAATGGTAAAGAAAAAGCTAGAGATCACCGACAACAACAGTTATGTCTAAAATATCAGGAAGAATTTTGTGTTCAAAGCCATGTTGATGCTTCCATCATCCCTTAAGGTAAATTAAGTTCTAATCTATTCAACATACAGGTACTCCAAGTCAATGAATTACTCTCTTGCTTCAGCAAAACGCACCTCAATTTTATTTACAGGAATTCTCCATGACATCAGACAAAATGTCATCTCCTTTCCAATTCAGAGAATGGTTCAACTACCGTCTGTTTGGAATAACTGCGTGTCAACAAGAAATGAAAAGACATAGCGATGACTGGAATTAAGCATCACCTGCTTAACCTTTCGAATCATGTATGTTACAATGTAAATTACAGAAATATAGGTTTGGTCATGAGAGTTTGAGGTCTACTTCGAACATTAATTTGGAAAAAACCACCGTCTATTACACAAAGCTTAAACTCAAAATACAGCTTCACATGAATATTTTTTAAATTATTGCCTTAAGATTCCAATCAGAGCTGGCATTAAGCGTGCTGGCATACCATATATTAAAAAACTTGCCACAACATGGTGAAGCATCTGCAACTTTGGTAGATCATGGTTTCTTCTGTATCAGTAAAGACTTTTCTGTTCTGTTCTTCACCTGAAGCATTTTTGAAACTTTAAAAATGTGAGAACAAGTATGAAAAATGTTCCCAGGATCTGCATAGAGATGATGGTGGTAGAGTGCCAGAAAAATAGAAAAGCAGGGAAAAAACCAACTTGATTTGGGAAATACTTTAAATCCCTAGTATAAAACTCTACTATATCCTCATTATTATCTCAGCTTTCAATTGGAAATATCCTGTCAAAGGAGCGGGATTTACTCCATAGCATTTAGTCATAATAATGAAAACACAATGAACACTAAGAAACGCAAAAGCACCACCTTGAATTAGCTCGGGTTCATAACACATCAATCACATGCAGATTAAACTACTCAAGACAGCAAAACACCATCACTTCTAAAGTGAACTGCGTGATCATCATAGCAAAACTTTCAGACCACACAATCACAGCGAAACAAAGCTGTTGGAGAACAAAGGAGGACACTGCAACGATGAGAGGGCTGTTATGAAAGAAGGGGCAAGCAGACAATGCCAGACCTGAAAGCTGTAAGATAAAGCTAAAAATTATTTTTCAGTTGCATTTTTTGGCGTGGCGGGCTGAGGGGAGGAAGGGTTACTTAAGGTTTCTCTATACTGGTAGTCTTTAGTAATATATAGTATTCCTGCTCTTAACACGCAGCCAATGTGCCCCTCGCCTCTCCTTGGAGCAGAAAACCTTCTTGGCAGCATAATTACCGCACCACCCTAAAAGTCTGTTAGTGGCTACTGTTTACTTCATGCTTTTCTTCAATATAGAAATGGTAGGAAAATGTGTAGGACTGAGCTCATTTTGCTTCCAGAAACAGAACCCCAGCACTTTTTCTCTTCAGGCCAGGTTGATGTTACAAAATTTTTGTAACAGAGCTATGTTAGCTGGAAGTGTCAAAAAACCCAACTCCAGGGCAGCTAGGCTAGCACATCTCAGGTGGCAAAGCCAACACTGTAGACACAATCATGTTGACCAGCATGTACTATTCTCTTAATTTACACCAGTGACACCCCAAAATACCTTCCCTTTGCAGATGGACATGAAGTATAACTGGCCTGGGGGGCGCTGATACAGAACTGACAGACATGGCCACTAGACGGAAGCTGGGGATACAGCTCTCGGTGCATCAGGAGTCCCAACCAGGGGAGACGGGGACAACGCGAAAGCAGGGACCGAGCGAGCTCCTCTTCGCCCAGAGGCTGACAGGTGGGGCAGTGACTCAAAGGCAGGAACTTGTGATAGCTGCTGCCCGTTTCCTCACCTGGGGAGGGAGGGTTTACACGCACCATACCCGCACACAGGTGCGGAAGCAGACACTTTGCAAGTTAAGGCAACAACACATCTGGATTTGGAGCGGGGCAGAGGGGGAGATACCAAAAAGTCATGTTACTAAAGAAGTGTGTTTTTCCCATGTTGACCTAGCTATGCTAGCAAGTGTGGACACGGTCAGAAGGAAGACGGAGGTGATACCACTTCCTGAAATCTAGAGAGAAAAGTCCTACATACATAAAAATACAGCCATGCTGATACCATGCACGTTGACCGGCATTGTGAAAAAATTCAGTGAGTCACAGGCTGACAAAAAGTTTAGCATATCAGAGCTGTAGCCACAATGGTCTAACACACTTAGTAAAACTTCAGTTACAACTGCTATACTGAGGAGTACTTGCCATTTTTCCTTTCAGTGCCTAACATGACCACCTCAACAGAAAAAATCACCAGGAGCCTCTGTTGACTCAGCTGTGTCCCAGCACAGAACACCTCTCCTAGCACTGAATAGCCCCAGGATATAGAAAATAGGTGAGAGGGGACGGCAATAATCAAAATATGAACCAATTGACACGATAACTGTCTTTTGGATAATGTTGCTTAGAGCAAAATGCCACACTCTGAGCTACAGAAGATTATCTATAAAGTGACACCCATCCTCAAAGAAAAGTCTGTATTTTTAAAGCATTATTAAAGGAAACTGTTTAAAATGTATTGTAATTCAGATAGCCTATTTCAGTACATGATGCTACCAAGACAACATACCAATATTTAGTAGATACTAGAAGGAAAGTAAAATTTAGAAGGGAGAAACCATGAAAAAGTTATATTGTTCACTTAACAAATTTGATTAATTTGTTTTAGAAATTCACAACGGAGTTTACTGTGCTAAATGTAAAAGAGAAAGCAATACCGGGAATGATGAAAGCAGTCACATTCCTGACTGACAGTAATTGCTTTACTTTTGGACGCCTGAAGACAAATGCATAAATGTTTAAAAATCCAAGTGAACAGCTGTACTATCTAACACTTATGCTGGCACAATTATTCCAAGAAAGTTTCTCTCTTTTCTATTGAAATCACAAAGAACCAAGCTGAAAGAAAAGTAACGTCACCTTGACTGCATAAAAGCAGCTTCACTACATCAAGTTGTCTATCCTCTTCCTTTATCTAATGACTAGGTATATTAAAAATATCTCAGTTGGGTAAGTTGCTTCTTATTATTACAATTATTTTATTAAAATTACTTCAAAGGATATTACGTATTAAACAAGGAATTGTTTAGCTAAAGAAATTAAAAGATATTTTACCCATAAAATCTTCTAAAAGAAGTTATTGAGAATCAGGAAATGGCAGGAACATATAGTTGTATCAAAGACTAGGAAAGAAGAATGGAGAAAAACATCTGCAACAAATTCAAGCCATAAGAAGTGCTGGAATTACATGGTCAACCAGTAGAATGACTCCAGAAGGTCAGCTGATAACTGATCCAATGAAAAAAAAAAAAACAACTTCTCTTTAATGAATTCAGGAAATATTTTTTTTTTTAATTGAAAGAGTTTAATTCAACATCTGCTCCGCATTTTACTACTAGTTCTGCTTTTATCTGAATTAATGCTCTGACCTAAGCCCTGTGAAACTAACAAAAGCAAATCACTCAGTCCCTCATGGCAACAGATCTAAATACCAGCAGTTATAAAAGCCATGAGCCCAGATGACATCCCCTGGAGATGAATTCAATACGAACATAGATCGAAACATGACCAGAATTACAGATATTAGAAATTACCAGCCTTAATGCTCTGGATGGGAGGGGGGGGAAGGTCCATGTCAGAAGATTTCCAGTAATACCAGTGCCGTGCTGCTGACGGTGCCATCACGCTGCAACACGTACCACCAGTATGTTGTTTTTTTCACAGGCATAAAAAGCACATTGGCTATTTCAAAGCACTAAACAGTGTAGCCTAACAGACATGGCATTATTTTTGATGAAAAGACCGAATAGCAATTATTTGCTGAAGAAATTTATTATATGCTCTCTAGCAGAAAATTGTTACAGCTATGCCTTTTAGTAGTAGAACTGAGGAAAACTAATCAAAATATAATAATAAAACTGTCAAATGTACCTGGATAATTTTAGCTTTAAGTCTTTGCATTTCAAACAATCTACTTCAAACTGTTAGAATCTTATCAAAGAACAAAAATACAGATTCTATTAAAAAAGCTAAAAAGCTACATCACTACAAAGAACACTTTCTCATCAACTCAAAAGATGCAGAATACAAACTAAAGCATAATAAAACCATATATTTAATTTATGCTAATTTCCAAGACGTTAAGTATTGTTTCTCACTGAAACTGCAAATTCTGTATACTTGCTTCAAGAATTGGAGCACAAGTAAGGAAACTTGCCCTGAAGGTAGGAATAAGCCTCAAAACAAAAACAGGTAATCAAAGGAGTAAGCAAAAACCTGATGCGTGTGTATATATATAAATATATATGCCTTCTCTATCACAAAATCAGAATCTACTAGTCAGATTAAAATAAGATTAAAATTTTATCAGCTACTGCATGTCATATTTTCAGGGGAGAGCTGTTACTCAAAGAATAAGAAGCACGGGTTTATAGTTTTCTGCTACCACTTAGATGCCTTGAGGAAGAACAAAAAACCGTCTCTGATCCTTTTATTTTTCTCAGAAGTTACATGAGACATGACAATTGTCAGAAGTTTATAGGCCAAATCCAGTATTTTAATTTGGATATGTATTTATAAGTCTCTAATGACAACTACAAAAATACCACACACGAGTGGAACAGAGCATCCTTCCACTTCAACTCAACTTACTGACACTCCACAGATTTGGTTTTAATCTTTGTCTGCCAGGTGGTAACCCACGGAGAGTGAAAACTTAACAAGAATAAAACTATTAATTTTTCATAGTAAATAATAAAGAACACACATAAGGTTACGTCACTTCACCGAAGGCACTGAACCATTCGGATTTAAGTGCTAAACTATACTACTTCAAGATCACCTAGCCATACAGCGAAGCCAAATACAGCTTCTTCTTTCAGACACTTGCCTCATAACAAACTAAGGTAAAATGCTTCACTTTCATTCCTTTAGCTGTCCTCATTTGCATCATCTTTTTCTTTGCAGATAGATACACATTTCAAATGCTTTGCAAAAGTAAATGTGAGGATTCACGTGAGAGCAACCTAGTCTTCAATCTGACCATGGAAACTGGAAAACCTGTCTGAATATTTGAGAGAAAGCCTAGCCTTTACAGACATATTTTCCCCTGTTTAAAGACACTACATTATATCTACAATTAAAGATACTTTAGATACTTGTGACCCTGTTAGTTTGTAACAGCGTGATTTTAACATCCTTGTGTTAGTGATGTATAACACTACTACACTTTACAATGCTATTACCAAACTGGTATCTTGATACTTCATCTCTTGAGTAAGGAGTGGAAGGTGTTTCAGAAGCTGTAAGTAGACGGAGAACAACCAGAATAGAAATACTTCTTTTATTCCCTGCTGTACAATTTAACCACTCTCTTGAACCAGCTCTTTTAACCTCAAGTTCTACAACAAAGAAAGCAGTACTGAGACCTCTTACTTTCCTACTCCTCCTTCATCTGAACGCTCGGTTACAGGCTGAAGGGATGTCCCTGCTCCAAGAAACTACGATCTTCTAATTCCCCCATGCTGGAGTAGAGAAATTGTGCAGCCAACACGAGTTCAGCACTGGGGAAGGGCTGTGCAAGGTACCATCACCCCGCCGAGCTACTCGGCACGGTGGGCCTACCCGCTTCCCGCCTCGTGGACCCCGCGCACTCCCAGCGCTCCTCCCAAGCTCAGCGACGCCCCGACCGGCGCAGCC
>NW_008796193.1:3325545-3350187 GCF_000699145.1 Aptenodytes forsteri | reverse complement strand
GGGGAGCCCTGGCTCCGCCCGGCGGGCTGCCCCGCAAGGGGCCGCGCCTGCCCTGGGCCGCCCGGCGCCGCCGCAGGGGAGGAGCGGGAGTTCCCGAAAGCGCCGGGTTCTGCTGTTCCCTCAGCGTCGGGGCACTGTGACAGGAGCGAGGCGGGCGCCTCGGGGCTTTACAGGAATGAATGTCACTAAATAAACGACTACAGTAGCGGGGGTGTTTTGATAGCTTTGTAAGACACCGTGCTCAGTTATCTTTATTTAATCCTGCACTACAAAGTGCCTGTCATTTAAAAGCAGACACTTGTGGGGCCTTTGTCAGCATGGCCTCTAAAATACCGTCTTCAGAGATACGTGCCTAGGTCAGTGCCTTCAACGGAGGCAGCGCACACAAAGGTTACCGTAGCAGAGTCTTCAGTCCTGTGATGAACTGACATCTCTCTGATACTTTATTTTGTTTTCCTAGAAAATATTCTCCCGCCAGCATCTGCTCCAGAATACAAGATTACGAATTACATTTCAGTCAGAAAAGCGCAAATCCCAAATGTCCCCACTTTAAAACATGAAACGGAGAGAAAACCCCAGGTAAACTGCATTGGCTTTGACCAAGGAAGCGGCCAGAACAATTTTCTGAGGGCTCTTCATGTGGAGCAGCCACAGCTTGAGCTGTTCGAATGGCGTGGGAGGCACGGGCAATCCAAGGGAGAGATCGTCAGCCAGCTACCAGCTCTACATCTGCCCAGTTCAAATCCAGGACTGACGCTTGACTGTGATTACTTGTCTTAATTACAGGTATCGGAGAACACACACACACAAGACACAAGCACAAAATTTAAGTGCAGATAATTTGTTTATTGAAGTCCAAATTTACAACTGAAGTTTACAACTTTTTTTTTTTCCCCCCAAACAAAAGCTTTGTTTGAATTTAGGAAGAATAAATGTTCTTTTTAATAATGTACAGACTATATCTCTTAAATAAGTTAATATCTTTGAAAAAAGAGCAATATGTTCCTTTTTTAATGTTGCAGTGCAACTTACAACTTACATGTCTGTGCAATGTACCATGAGGTATATGCCCAGTGAGCAACACACAGTGAAGTTTTCCATTCATAAATTTTCATTGTAGACACACAAAAAGTTAACAAGTTAATCTGTGATAGAAAAAACGCAGCCAGTTACAGTAATTCACACAGAACTCATCTGAAAAGAGGGAAAAAGAAACCTAACGTTCATTGCCTATATAAACTATTGGATCATCTCTCAACATAGACAAGTATAAAATTAAAAATACTGTTGTGAAACTGAAGAAATACTGTATTATCCAGGGGTTGAAACCTAGTTTTACCTGTATTAGTCTAAAGCAGTTGATCTTCTCTCTGTAGAATCAATGAGCTGAGGGACATTACTACAGTATAGGCAGAGCATCTGCTCATACAAGCGCTTAAGCAAGACAGTGATTATAGAAAAGTTGCAGAATGCTCATAAACTGTGATATCACTCAGACGTTTTCCCTGGCATAGACAGGTGGTTTACCATCACCTCTCAGTTCATCTCACAGCTGATTAGAAAAACAAGGCTGAAACATGGAAGATTACTAGTATTTGAAGCTTTGACACTTCAAACGTTTCAAGATGGCTCTAAAATACTTATTTTTCATAATGACAGAAAACATGTAATTATTTTAGAAAGAATCAACCACAACATAACTTCGTGATAAATAACAGTTCTGCCTCTAATACATATATACATACTGCTTGTAAACAAAAAATG
Source organism: Aptenodytes forsteri (assembly GCF_000699145.1). Classification (NCBI taxonomy): domain Eukaryota; kingdom Metazoa; phylum Chordata; class Aves; order Sphenisciformes; family Spheniscidae; genus Aptenodytes; species Aptenodytes forsteri. The sequence goes on along the minus strand of NW_008796193.1, from coordinate 3,348,423 downwards.
CCCACAGGTCATGGAGTCTCCATGATTTTTATACAAGGCGCTATAGATTTTTTGTTATTGAAAACAGTCCTAGTGAAAGTTTGGTTTATAACCTCCTATTGCTACAGAAACAGTAAGAATATTTATATTTACAAAGAAACAAAGACCATGGAGACCCCATAGCGTTATTTGCTAAAGATTTTAAGTTAGCGGGGTTTTCAAAATACACCTTGTCAGCACGTTCAGATTTAATTAACAGTACAGGTTGAACACCAGCAGTACGATACTCTAGTGCTTTGGTATTTCAACCCCTGAATATACAAAGACATTACTACAGCCTACTTCACAGTTTAATGCAAGTAAAGTGCAAGCCATAGTACAAGGGTGTCATACATTTTCATACATGTAAGCATTATCTAAAAAAGGCTCTCTATACAAGTTGTATTAGCTACTTTAGTAAACTAGACAGAAGTCACCTATGGCCCAGCAATTAATGGTCTTACAAGGATATTTTTCTTTCTAATACAGTATGTGTCAAATGTAAAAAGTTTATTAATACTAGTGCATTTCTCTTCTATCCTAACCTGTTTTCTTTTCAGATTTTTAAGCCGAAATCCTTGTTTCTCAGTAAAACAGAAGTCTTAACTGGTAACAGGGTCTTACTGGTATTTTGGCCGGTGAACAAGATTTGTTAAGACATATTTGTTCCGTGGTTGCTAGTGAAAAAAAATGCAATACAGTTAAAATGTATAATGTGGCATCCTTATTCAATCTGCAGCATTCAGACAGGTGCATTTACAGTTAGTAAAAAGATCGGTATTGATACCCTCACCCACGCCTGAGAATGAACAATATTCTAGAAATGCGAGGACAGGAGCTAGAGGGCCTGGCTGGTCAAACAACAGTTTGTTGACGTATTTTATCATTTTTACAGCATTGCTTTCTTTCAAATACTGCTCATACAGTGGCATTAATGCATACAGCAAAGTCCCTAATTGTCACTTTTAACACTTGTGTCTGAAAAAGATAAACTGTCTGGCCTGCATTAAGAATGAACGTGGTTCTTTTCCTGAAGATAATGGCAGGCAGTATCTGTCTGAATTTGTTAAATACTTCTATTAAGAATAGGTCCCAGTAGTATATCAGCTATCTCAAAAACTGATAAAAGCTTAAACAATATTATTTGTAATTCTCCTTCTGAACGTGGAAGTGTGGTATAACCCGTAAAATATAGAAACTAAGCTTTAAAAAAATGCTTCTTCCTCTATTAGTTATATCAAGAATAGAGAGTCGCTTGCCTGCACGTTAGTGAATAGAACCGATCGGAAGTACAACATTATGCTTATATGTAATGGGAGTAAAGAAAATAATTTTTAAAATCAACGAAGAAAATATGACTTACTAGTTTTTGTTTAAATAACAATGTATTTTCCGTTCATCAATTGATATGGCTCAGGTTTGATTTTCAGATGCACGCCCAGTTAACACCCATTGAGAGCCTCAGCCACACAGCGTGAATTCGTCTGGGATAAGAGGAGACAGGGAACCTATCCCCACAGTAGCTTGCCTGACAAAGCTACCCTGAACCTTAGCTTTAATAAGGGAAACATTCTAGAAGAAAAAGAACTTTTTGTTCCTTGACATAAATTAATTAGCTAATATTGCTTCTTCAGTCTTTCCTGTTATTACCTATTTTTTGTACTGGTGGTAAATAACCATCATTTGGCAACAGGGAAGATGGCGTATTGTCTCTAACGAGATTTTAAGCTCAGTGGTCTAAGGCATGTGGTATGTGGAAAATCGACAAACCTACACTCCAAGCAAAATAAAATTGCTATAATCTGCACACTTCTGTCTTCCCTGGAAATGCCCCATTTCCTTATTGTGAAAACTAAGGAAAAATAAAAAATCCTTTATGATGGTTAGCACTTATTTCTCTAACATTACACTGCAGGAACTTGGGTGTGCTACAAATAGTATTTTCAGGGCTGAGACTCAGAAATACAGACCGACCCATGCTCTCTTTCTTCAGGAATCTCTCCAGGACTGGGTCCAGAGACAGTAGTCAGGATCTCTGTAGAGATACAAAATTTGCTTATACAAACAGATTCAGTGTTTAAACCATAAATAAAATTGTATGGTAGGCATCCTTTGTATTACAGTTTTGGGAGTAGCTGACAGGCATTGCAGATGGGGCTTAAGTTTTGTTGATCAGTTGTGGTGCATCTTGCCTTAGCCAAGGGCTGTTTTAAACAACCCACCTTTGAAGCACTTTGGCCCCAATTATATGAAGAGTTTGTCCAAACTGTTGGTGAAACATCAAGAAATAGCTCTGCCTGGCCGAGCTGTCCCACCTGAAGGGACCAACAGCCAAGGTTTACCAGGATGTAAACAGCCCCCAGATACACATCGCCTTGGTCATAAGTACCACTAGTTTTTCTGTGGAGAAGAATGTTTTTATAACTTTGGAAGACAAGTAAGACTACATGATGAAAGAATGTGGTGAATAAGGTATGTGATGGGCTTAGGTCTGCTTTGTATTACTTGAGATGAAGATAAGAGACACAAGAATTTTCTTTGTTCTCCTCAGATTTGTGTTAAGTTAAACAATTTCTATCGTATTCTTCATTTTTCTTCCAGAAGTCTTATTACTATTCTAAAGGTCAGCAGTAGAATTCTACAAATTCTGATGAGGCTGAGCACTTCCCAATGCCTCTTTAAAGTAACCCCTTCAAAGGTACCTCTACTGTCCTTCACAAAACCTCAGAGATCAGAGTGAGTATTTTGGCCTGGAAAGCTATAAGTGCTGAAGATAGTAAGAATAACGTTAAGTGGCCACGTACATCTAGCAATTCTCTGCAACACTCATTTCTTTTTCCTTGGAAAAAGCAAGTGGTGCACCACATTTCTAGCTGAAAAGAGAGCAGTCCAGATCTGAATATTGACTGACTTATATTCAGAATTCCCTTCTTGGACAAGATGGAAAATCTCATCCTCCAAAATCTTTTAGTAGCAATTGATCAGTCTTTCCTTATGGTGCTAAAGCAGTGTGAGAAGTGTTCACGGTGTGTTTGGGAAAGTAGAACTGTATCAGAAGCTGATGGAAGAGCAGGGTGGTTTTTGCCAATGAGGCGAAGCAACCTCCAGTGTTACGGAGGGTAAAGACGCCCTGCACAATCCAACGTAGGGGGATTACTGTGAGGGCAAATGGAATCCTACCTGTCCTCTCACAGAGTGTGGGCCCAGTATTTCTACATCATTTGTATTAAAGAATGTGGACATATAGACTGATGAGAACCTCCTCCTCCTCTGATTACTTCTTGTTCATATTAATTAGAGTAAGCTCAGGAAAGTTTTCACTTAAATTAATGAAACCAAGAAAAAGGTCTCAGTTTTCTCAGGGAGTGCTGCTGAGATAGCTACTAAGATAGCTTTCAAAGATCCAAGAATTTAGTGAATAGTATTAAAAAAGGAGGGGAATCAGTAGCTTAGGGGGAGCATTAAATCAGTTACAATAAAAAATAGCCAGTAACAAAAAGACTAAGCTTGTGGAGTCAAAGAGAAGGTCTGCTGACTGAGGGACATTTTGCCTGCAGGAATCCTGAATGCAGACACTAACTTTAATAAGATCCAGATAAATAAAACACATCCAAACAATCTCTTTGTGTTGTTGTGTATGTTAAGAAGCAAGTTTTATCTAAGCATTCAGGCAGGAAATCTAGTAAGTTAATAAATGTGTTGTACTGGTGTTTATTTCCCTTGATGAACTCAACGGCAAAGAAGGTTTTTTTTTTCCCCTCATTTAAAAGTGTGATCAAAACTACCATAATAATTTAGGCTGCATTGTACAGTGTGTTTAGAGTACCTTTCGGTCCAGGAGAATTTGATATATTTTAATATGTAAGCAGGATTTGGTGCATGGATTTTTAAATATGATCTCTGTATTGCACTTTGCCTTCCAGTTACTTCAAAGACTGTGAAATTCCAAATAATTGTGCTATGGTGACTTTGTACATTACTTTCTATAGTATAGCTAGCTTAGTACCTAGATCCAGAAGGAAGAAACTAGTGGTGGGGAGGGAAAGGCTGTGGCATGGAGCTGAGTACACATGCAAGAAGTATGACAAAATTTCTTGTGAAATGACTTTCAAATGCTGGCTGACGTTTGTGCAAGAATAAGTCTTTGTATTGCTTAATTTAACAATTAGATTTTGCTTGCTCTAAGGCATAAACACAAATCTTTCAAACTTTTCTCCCAGTTAATCTTAACCCCATTATAGGAAATTTCTCCAGTGTGTCTCAGTTCACCTTATGAATCTCTTGGATAAATTATCTTGACTATTCAGTGCAAATCATATTTGATGAGAACTGCTCTCCAAGAGCAGAATACAGACTCGTGACTCCAAGAATTTCAGAATAGATGAAAGATTTTAGAGAGAAGCTGAGACAAAGTATGATCTCTCCACTTTTTATCTCATCTACTCATATTTCAGAAATAATTTTTTTAACTTTCAGAAATGAAAATTGAAATTGTCTATTTTCCTTACTATTTGTATTATTTTTGAGAAATATATCTTCCTAATGATGTTTGTCATTTTCAGCTGTATCTATAAGTAGCATTTTAGAAGAGAAATAGCTTGTTTCATTGTTTACTAGGGACTTTACTGAATATGCTCAGTGGACAACTGTAATTTCTGTCTTGAGTTACAATACAGCAGCATTTGAAATCCTTTTTGAAAGCTATCTTGAAATCATATAGATGTTTTTATTATGAAAGCACGAACCATCTTTTGGGTTCGAAACAAAAGGCATGTTTAAATTTCTTTATGAATATAGAAAGTTCAGTCCATTTAACTAATTCTGTGACCGTCTATTACTGCTTGCACACACAGCATGAATTGGTTTCTAAATAGCTTCTATAATTTCCCCCATTGCTTGCTTCACTGCATAATATTTCTCCCACATTATATGAAGGATAGTATTAAAAATAGTGAAATATATAACTTTTAGAGATCTGATATGAAAAGCTAGACAAATTCTCTCTATTTATGCTTCTGCTATTCAGTTGTCAAGTAACCACAATGTTCACATAGTAAATACATTTCAATTTAGTTCTATGTTTTGCATGAATACCGCAACTCCAATATTGGTGAAACCTGTGGTGGCAAAGTGTCGTTCTATATTTCCTGTATCTTTTTTATTACCTCAGTGCTTAGACAGAGGGTGAAGGGCATGTTTAATATTCAAGCAAAACATATACGACGTGATCCTGCTCCTCTGAAGTCACTGGAGTTTTGCTATTTACTTCAGTGGAAATCTGATTAAGCTCCGATGTGTGCATTTAAGGAGTCATTGACTTCAGTGATTCTTAAGCAGAGAGTTGATTACTTTGCTGAAGCAGGCCAAATATGCCTTCATGTTGTATGTTCTATCCAAATGTTGTTGTGCATTTGTTGCAATGATGCTGTGACTCAATTGCCTGTGTGATGCAAAGAACTCAAAACAGCTGTCAGTAATACTTCTCTACTAATAACATCTTATGTTGTTATAGACGATTATTTGTTGAATCATTGCCTCTACTGTGGTTCAAATAAATGCCAGTGCGAATGAGAGTAAAAAACAAATCTGAATTGTATTTCTTCAGCTGCTATATTGGGTTTACATGGCAAGGTTTTGGTAGCAGGGGGGCTGCTCCCATGTTGGACACGACCAGTTCCAGCTGGCTCCAAAACAGACCCGCTGCTGGTCAAAGCTGAGCCGATCAGGGAGGCTGGTGGCACCACTGTGATAACTTATTTAAGAAAGGGTAAAAACGCTGCACAGCAGCTGTGAGAGAGGAGTGAGAAAAATGTGAGAAACGACTTCGTATACATCAACGTCAGCAAAGAAGGAAGGGGAGAAGGTGCTCCAGGTGCCAGAGCAGAGCTTCCCCTGCAGCCTGTAGAGAAGACCATGGTGAAGCAGGTTGTCTTCCTGCAGCCCATGGAGGACCATGCCTGAGCAGATATCCATATTGCAGCCTGTGGAGGACCCCACGCCTCAGCAGGTGGTGATTCCTGAAGGAAACTGCAGCACATGAAGAGCCCACACAGGAGCAGGCTCCTGGCAGAACCTGCAGCCCATGGAAAGGAGCCCACGCAGGAGAAGGTTTTCTAGCAGAAAATGCAGCCCATGAGGGACCCATGGTGGAGCAGTCTGTTCCTGAAGGACTGTACCCCATGGAAAAGACCCACGCTGGAGCAGTTCTTGAAGAACTGCAGCCCACGGGAGAGACCCCACGCTGGAGCAGGCAAATAGTGTGAGGAAGGAACAGCAGAGATTAAGTATTATGATCTGACTGCAATCCCCATTCCCCATCTCCCTGAGCCACTGAGGGGAGAGGGAGGTAGAAAAGCTGGGAACAAAGGAATGAAATTGAGCCTGGGAAGAAGGGGGGAGGTGGATGAAAGGTGTTTTAAGTTTTGTCTTTGTTTCTCACTATGCAACTGCATTTTCAATTGGCATTAGTTTTTCCCAAGTCAAGTCTGTTTTGCCCATGACGATCATTGGTAGGTGATCCCCCTGTCTTCATCTCAACCCACAAGCTTTTCCACCATATTTTCTCCCCCTGTCCTGTTGAGGAGGGGGAGTGAGTGCATCTTGGTGGGCACCTGGTGGCCGGCCAAGGTCAGCCCCCCACAGCTGCTTTGTGGAGACTGAACTAAACGAACGGGATACCTTCACCGAGCTCTGGCTTTGTGAATAATTAAATCTCTTCCTGGGTACTAGGACCTCATTGAGATAACATTTTTTCCTATATTATGTTGAACTGTATGAATTTTACAGTTCTTGATGTATGAAAGACGACTAGGTTTATCTTGTGAAAAAATTATCAGTGAATATCTGTGTTTAAGTGCAATGACGTCAACTGTATTCACATACACTTTGTTCTACTTTCTAGAGATATTCTAGCAAGCATAGTCAGAGAAAATTGTGAAGGGGTGTTTGAAATTTATATTCAGTAGCATTCAGAGCAATCTTTTTTTTTTCCCCCCTAAGAATACAAGTATTTTCTCCAAAATCTGATTCTTAGAAATCATTCTCATCCAGGCAAGGAAGTGAAATACACTATGTGACTTGTGTGTCTTCCCAAACCAATCAACACAGATTGGTTTTCAAATGATGTATTGAATAACTTCAACCACTTGCTAATGTACAACTAACAGTTAAAAATTATTGCCAGACATTATATAATTTTGAATAATTTACTCAGCTCTAGATGTCAGCCTATTACGGAATTTAATTGATTAGTTCAGGATTTTTTTAAACTTAATTCTCATCCTTGAAGCATCAGAGCTTTTTTGAATTTTGTGACTCACAGTCATGTGTCACAAATTCACAGTGAAGAAACTATGAAAGCCTGCAGTAGGTACCATATTCAGCGCAGATGTTTTTCTTTCACCATGAAATACCTCAAATTATATTAAAATCAGTTTAAGTTGCAGCATTAGTGAACAACCAATGTTGTTCTACTTGTATCTTAACCTCTGTGCCATACCTGCTTGCTTATGTTCGTTCATTTTAAAGGCAGGCACAGTATGTAACAAACACAGTATCTAAATGGCATGTACAGTATGCCCATAGGGCCAGATTGGGATCTATTTGCTAGATGTACAGTGTACATTTTAAGGCACACTATAGGGATTGAGTTTACATTTTGATAACTCTGTCCTTTTATTTGCAAAGATGGTCACTACCTGGAAATGTTGCAAAAATAAACGTTCATCTCTAAGAGTGGCCAATGTCTTTATGTTTTCATTTTATATTTTTCTCAAGAAAAAATGTGTGAAAATGTGAACTTTAGGGCATTTTGAAAGTAAACGTCAACTTCAGTGTTACATTTTATATACATAGATATGTCTTTATATATATCTAAATATATAAAATGATTGTAGGAGCTCATACTATAAGCTTAGTTTTAGTACAGTACTTTAAATATACTGGTATTTATTTTCAGTTACACTTCTGCACTGCTTCTTTCTAATGCAGAGCTTGATACGGACATCGGTTGATAATAGCAAACAAAAAAAAATTCATAAAGAATATTATTGTCTTATCATGCAATGTAGTAGGCATCCTGTGGCACTATTCTCTTATCCAACTTATTTACAGTTCTGCTGAGTACATTTTCAATAAACATTACAGTGTTTGTCTTACTCGATTTTTCATGGCACCCAGCAATTATTCAGGATATGAGTCCTGTCACACATGAGTTTCAATGAACGAATGTGTATGTGTCAGCATTGGTGCTGAGGTTGCAAGTTCAGAGGCTCCATTTTGAGATTTCACAGCAGCACTGTACTCACAAATGTCCAGGAAAAACTCATAGTTCTTTAGTTTCCAATCTTTAAACTTCTTTGATGTTAAGTTGGGATCATCCAGAAGGCTGTTGATAACTGTGAGGTCCCCTTCCTTCGCCTATCAAATTCCAGAAAGACACAGTACATGTCAAAATGAAATTTATGCCACATTTTTTATTTCGGCACTTTATTTCTTCTTTCATTTTAATGCAAAGTGCTGGGGAAACTACTCTGGACACTTGAATCTTTTACCTCTATACAGGATCTATTACAGCTTAAACTGTTTGACAACACTTTCTACAATATGCCTATAAAGGGTGCCAAATAATTTTTTTTCCTTAAGCTGGAATGTGTTTGTTTTCACGTATTTTTAGTTTCTTTGGAACTTAATTCTAAAGCTACAAAGAAAGCCTCCTTCCTCCATGGAAAACATGAAGAGATTATACTTTTACTAGTTTATATTGCTCATACACAAAATTAATGATAAAGCCTTACTTTTAAAGTGCTCTTGAGAACTCTGATGTGGTGAAGCTTTTCATTGATAACTGGATCATTACATCGCTTTACAAAAGACCTGCGGAACTCCTGCTTGGTGGAAGGACGCTGCTCTCCAAAAGCTGACAAACTAGCTTGTTCCAGAGATTTGTATAGCTCTTGCAGACCATCTGTATTTTCTCCAATTTCTTTTATGTTTTCTGAAAGAAAATAGATAACGAAACCTAACAACAAATCTGATCATTCTGATGAAGTCTCTAAAACCAGCAAGCAATACTGCAAATTCATGTATAAAGTAACCCTATAACACAGTCTTCCAATTTTTGTTTTGATAAAACAAGAACATTTTGATATTCTTAGCACTACATCCAAGCATTTTAAGTAGTGCAAACTCCTGTGTAGTGACTGATGAATTTGCCAACATATAACAGTTCAACCACAAAAACCTTGCTGAGAATAATGGCAATATTGCTCTGGCATTCAATGGCAGTAAAGAGGATCAGAGTATCTCCAAAAGCTTACCTTCTGCACAGAAACTGTTATGCCTTCTAATAGGAACTTTATCTTCTAGCTTGTCATCTGTTCCTTCTATGGATTTTACACGTCCTTTACCCCTAACATCTCTGTTTCGGGGAAGGCTTTGACTACGTTGCTTCTGTGGCCTGCTATGAGAGCTATGTCCCCTTTGACATTCCACCAAAGGGAAAGGCCCATCCTGCTCATAATTATGACGTCTTTGTACTGGTAGCGTCGCTTGTTTTCGTTTGTCCGGTGACATTCCAGGATGGCCACTCATGTACTCTGCATCAGGAGGAACAGTCTGAAGAAAATGGAGCCCTGAACTGGTTAACGGAGTCTCTATCAGATCCTGCCACGAGCGTCTTTCTCGGTAGGGAGGTCTGCATCCTGATGAGTGTGTGCTTCCTGCTACATCTTGTCGAGAATCCTCGGCAGAAGAATGAGAGTATGTTGATTCACTTGAAAAGTGTCGACCGTGTTTGGCTTCAGGGAATGGACTTGAAGAATTCACCTAAGAAGATACAAAAGCATCTGACTATAAGACAATGTTTTGAACAGATCCAAGAAAATGACTACAGTGTAGAACATTATGAGATATATACTAGTAAAATGGACTGATGTGTGTGTTTTGATATGTCATAATATGAACCTCTGTAAACAGAACATAACTAGCAGTGAGATCTTTTATGCAAGTGCTACGTTTTAACCACTCCCTATTCGTTTTGCACATTCTCTGCCCATGAGCAACTCCTGCTGGAAAGAACAGTATAATACTGGTACAGGTTTCCTGAAGACCTGTCCAATTTACACTCAGTCCAGCAGTGTGCTGTGAAGACATGAAAGCCCCCAAAAGAAACCATAACTGGATTTCCTTTCTTTTTAGGAGATAAGTATCCAGCCAAACAGAAAAATAAAACGCCTCAGCACTGAGGAAGATTTTTGAATTTTGCTGAACTTCTCAAATTATTTTAATTAATTCTGCTGGGTCTGTGTATAATTTTAATTAAAAACAAAGAGAAAGGCAAAAAAGTGGAAAAACAGAAAGGGAGGGGCTTAACCTGTATCCCAGTTGATAAAACAGCATCGCATGGGTGAAAATCAGTCTGAACTTCACCCATGTGATGCTGTTGTCTCAGTCACTCTTTCTTTGGTTCTGGCTGTGTAAGGATCGTGTCATTCACGCTGAAGAAAAATCTGAAAGAAAAATAGAGAACAGTCCTATCTGCGCTTAGAAACATATAATAATTATCACAGCCTGTCTATGTTCCGTATGATAGAAATGTTCTTATTTGCTACTAGAGCCTGTTTGTATACAAAATGGTTTTTTTTCCCCTCAGTTATCAAAATCTGTCTATACACAATATATTAGAAGTATTTTTATCAGCTACTTAACATCTTATGACACTAACAGAAAATACTGTCGCTACTATGGTATTGTACGCAATGCTTCATATTGTAAAAAACCCCTTGACTCTAAAGATATGTTCTTAAAAAAAGTGTTCGTACTAAAACATGATTACTGCATGAATGTGATCTGATCTTAATCTCTAGCATCCAGTATCCAATATTCGTACTTGAAAAAACAGTCTCAGTTAATACAGACTATCCAATCCACCCCATTCTTTTCATATTCTGCAGTAAAGTCAACATTTGAATATTCCGTTCATGTTATTAGGTATAATCTCCCAAATCCTACAGAAAATGTCATATTTACAGTCTGGTGACATATCTGTATAAGGAGACATTTACCTCTCCTTCCTTTATAATTGACTTGTTATGGAAACATTCAGGTCTTAGCTCATGAGGAACAGCAGTAATTTCATTCTTACAATGAGATCTGTCTTTGTTCTGCCTTTGCAGTAATTAAATATTCCAAAACAAGGAAAGTGAAAATCAAGGCACACAGATATTTTTCGTTGACCTACTGTCAAATGCAATATTTGTAACTCACTGAGGGTGTTCGATGATAGGTGTCACACAGTGTTGAAGAGCCTTCCTGCTTCAGGGTTAAAGAGCCGTCGATGTCATCCTGGTCGCTTTCACTCCAGTAATCTGCTAACAAAGCATTCCGGGTTTCACTCATGTGCTTTTCCACAGGAAAGCGGGTCCCACATTTTGAAAATATCATTAGCATGCAAAGGTGAACATTCACAGTCACCTAGGTGGCTTGGCAGTCACTAAGGAACAGTGACAATGTCTGGCACCTAAGATACACAGATATGTAGAAGAACCCTCAAATGGTTTTGGATAGCATTTACAGAAAGCAGGCTAGGCACCTAACTCCCACTGTACATAAAAAACAACTTCTGGTCACAGACTTTCAAAGAGAAGCATCATTCTAGATGCCAAAGTAGAGCTGAGCCTCAATAATTAATTTAATTATGTTAGCATAACAGGTTCCACCATGGGTGATGGTGAAAAAGGCAAGGCTGGCACCTGAGCTCAGGAGATGCGAAAATGGTTCTAAAGCACATGTTGACCTGTGTTTGTGATGTCTTCACTTGCTCTAGGGTGATGAACATAGCCGATGGCTGTGATCTGGGAGATCACACCTCACCCTGAACCTTGCATTCTCTTTATCACTTGTTTTAAATATTTCTTGAAATTATTACTCAGGATTTTATTTTCTTTGGTGGTGGCACCAATAAATACAGTTCTTCAAGGATATGGATTCTTATGACAATTGATATTTTAAAAGATATGGCACATGTCAAAAAGTCAGTTATGACATCTCCAACTTTGTTCAAATAATGAACAGATATGTACTCTCTGCTCTCGTCTCCTGATTATAATGTCTGAAACATTACCTTCATCTGGATGAATATCCTTGTCATCAGGTGTGTAACCAATTGCTGCGAGACCCAAGCGATTCATCCATCTAATAGAACAATAAAAAATGAGGAAGAGATACTGGAAAGGAACATGTAGTGTAAATGTGAGGGCATACAGATTTTTAACACTTGGAAAAGTCAGAGACAATGCTTAGTCCAAAAATTGAACACTGTTCAGGCTGTTAAAAGCATGATTTAGATGTGTTCAGTGGTTAATAGTTTTAAGTGAAGGATGTTCCAGTTCATGTGCAATGCAGATGTACTTCTGGACTTCTATTCACACCTGCTGGAGGATGTTTGCCTATGGAGTATCAGACTCATTGCATTTTATTCTGCTGCCTAGAAAATTGAAGAATCATGACATCAGTCTTCCTTATGTCATCAAGAAACTGTGAAGCATACATACTAATATGCTAACTTTAGCAATGACTGAACAAAATTTTTAGAATAGTCTGTGTAGAAGAGAAAACGTCCAGCTCTGTCTCCACCTTAAGCAGAATCAAATTCTCTCGAAGCTGCATCTGCAAACTATTTGTGTGGAATGATTTCCAGAGACATTGGGTAAAGGAGCATATGGCATTTATTCTGACTGCTACTTCTATTAATTTCAAGAACTTGCCTGAATTGCCAAAATACTATAAAATAAAACAGAATTATGATGATAATTGTATGAAAACCTGTATTAGGAAATAAGTGGTATTAAAATGGTATACTCAAAAAGCTAAAACAGACTATGACAGTATTCCACTGGTTATTTGCTAGTCTAGATTCATGATACTGGTGATATAAATGTTTAGGCTTGTTGAGCTGCGATATCAACATTATTTTCCTTTGATTTTTTTAATACAGAATCTTAGGTTTCTAAAACAAGACTTGGTAAATTGAAAGTACTTTAGTATTTGCATTTTACATTGGATGTTCTGTTTTCTTTCTTTGTCCCAAAATTAATTAGCTTGATCAAAAATAAGATTCTTTGTTTCATTAGGAAAATATTATAGTTTATTTTGGGGAAAATACCTTTAGAGTTTTCTTTCTATAAGATTACTGGATGTTTATACAATATATAATTGAAAAACAGAAAAAAAGGAAATTAACACATAGAGAGGAAAGTCACTTCTTAATGTTCAGCAAATGGAAAATCAAGAATCAGCTTATCATCATCAACAAGGAAATATAACGAAAGAAAAAAGTCCTATTAATGTAATCTGTAATGATTGGGATGCATTCTTAAATATTGCCTTTCTCGGTGACTAAATTATTTACTATGTCATTAATTTCCTAGTATATTGCATGCAAGTGTTTTCTAGAAGCAGCTCTTTTTTCATTTTTAACGTTGCAACATACAATTTGTTAACAATTATGTTCTTGGTTAATGAATCATCTTATGACAAAAACCTCTTTCAAAGACTTCAAGACAGGCATTAGTAAACAATACATACTATAGCATAGGGGCGAGTTTTTTGCAGATTAAAACAAGAAAACTATTCAGTGTAATTCTTTCCCACTTGCACTAGAGCAGAAAAAAGCTTCTAAGGACATCTGTGAATGTATTACTGGTCTAATAGCATAGTGTATGGAAGATGGTATACACAGCGACGAGGCAGAAAATGAAGGAAGAGTGAACTCTCCACTAAAAATAGCACAGTTCAGCATGTATTGATCTCCTGGTCTAGGCAACGCTCTGCAGTTGCTCAGAGCAATGATCTTAATCTGTAATATTGGTTATAACACTGACTCATTGTGTGGCTTCAGCAAATCGTTCTACATATCTTATGACTTTCATAAGTATCCAAAGGGGACAACAACATTTACTTATTACTCACAGGGAATTGCTATAGGGTTTAATTTACTTGCAAAACTATGAAAATATAAAGAATTGTACAATAATATTGCTTTGCCTTTCAGTATTAAACCAGAAGTGAGCAAATTGGAAATAAAAATGGAAATGATGATTAGTTTTCACAAATATCAACTGCAGGGTTAGGACTACTTACAGAGACATTGTTTGTATCAGCATGTCAATAACTCATCTTTACCATGAAGGAAGTAAATTTCAAATGGATTAACAGGTTTACAGTAAAGCTTTTCTACAGTGCTCACCAGCATAATTTCATTCAACAAACGGCATGCCGATCACTTGACATTTGCTTCTCTTGAAAGGCATATTCTTTATTGCAGTAATTGAAATGACATCATACCCTTGCTCATTATTAAGCATTTGTATTCACTATTTTTTCAACAGTTGTTCCTGAATTTCTAAACTCATTAAAATTGGAGCAAAATAGTTTTAGTCATACTTTACCATATGCCTTTGGCAATTAAGCAGAATGCCTCAGCGACTTCAACTAAGGTTCTGCTTAAGCACCAATGATAAATTAGGACTCATTACCATTTTCAAAGTTAAAACAGACTGAGCTGTTTTGGTGGTCAGTGCATGGAGATTTATATTGTCTTAAATTTCTTGCCAAATTTATCTTGTTGCTCATTGTTAATTTGAGGGTTTCAAATCTTGGAAGCATATATAGATAACAGTCTAAGTGTTAGTATTAACCTTCAAGAGAACACAGATATTCTTAGCATACACAGAGCATCAGCTTTACTCATGGCCTCAATGTCCAAATCTGGAATTAGCAGAAGGTAATCTTCCTTCTCTAAGACTGCTCAGATTTTTCTCTTCCAAAGGGCAAGAAGATCCCCAGCTATAGTTACAAGTACTTTCTTACCTCATTTACCACAATTTAGAGTTAGCTCTTTGTCAAGACAACAAAAAGGGTTATCTGATGACATTCAGTGGCTTATAATGATAAAATCTCTTCTGATAAAAGAAAAAGAATCTCAATTTTAGGTTTTGTGTTTTTTAAAAAAAAGCATGGGTGAATGTTTTTGAGGTTAATCAGGAGTTATAGAAGTGCTGAGATTACAGATCCTTTTCTTACAGTTAACATTTTTTTTTTTTCAAGGAAATGCAAACTCAGTTCAAAAGGAATGCTGTGTAAACTTGATGAATTTGCTTGATGAGCAAACCACTTTCATTTTTAAGAAAACAGGCAGTCAAGGTTATAAAAAGTTCTCTGTGGAAAGCTTGGAAACTCAGCCATTTGGTTCTGAACTCTGCATTGAATGCCTTGTAGGCAAATGTCAGGTTTCAGGAAGGCAACGGGAGTATGTGTCAGAATTGGACTCTCTAAGGGATAGATGACTGCATGTTTAATTGAAGGTCATGCAATGCAAGACTATATGCTATACCAAAAAAGCCACTATAGTGAAAAAAAACCAGGACATCGTTTGTCTAATTTGGTTTATATAGCTGTACCCCTAATAGCTCTTTGAATTTCATGTGATCACAAAAAGACACGAGATATTCTGGCAGGTACACGTATAGCAATCTTACATGTACATCTCTATATATCTTAGACCCCCGAGGCAGAAAGTTGGACTCCTCTTCCCCCCCAAACCCCTACCTTTTTTCTTTGATAATTTCAACAACTCTTTTCTTTTGATAATTAAACAATTTAAACAGCACGTTTCACTAAGTTTGTGTCTAGGCCACTCAAGGAGCCACAGGGTTTGCATTCTAGATAGAAATTAGCTGTGATAACATGGAGCCGTACTAAATATCCCAAGGATACTTTGCTACAACATTTTACCTTCAATATTGTACAACATCTCCATAAGATATAATATCTTACTGAGGTACATTGTAACAACTTACAAGGGACCGAGAAGCGTATTAATTATTTTTTATCACCTGTACCTTAGTGAACCAAATGCAGGGAAAGGTAAGCCTCAAGTAAGGTAATCTAAATACATAAGTAAGTTTTGTACTTTGTCTCAATGGTTTAAATTCTAAATAAATCAAACCGGCTTTAATTCCGTTGATTACAAACAGGCACTGTTGTCATTGCTTTGGGATAAAATAGAGCTGCATGGTAGGAAGTTAAGTTAAATTTACTGAGATAATTCTGGTTAGTACCAGGGGATTACAGCCCAGGGCCTCTTCTGAGAGTCTGATTCTACCCCCAGGCCTGGAAAGTGATGATTACAAAGACACCGAGGGCAGTGATGAACTGCGTAGCTGTGACAATAATCAAAACTTGATACTGCAGAGTGAGTCATGCTTGAAATGCCCTGAATTGTCAGGAGTCAGGAGCACATTCTCTTAGTGATCATTTAATAAAAACACTGGAAAATGTTAAAGTGGACCAAGCAACCAGGGAAACAATTTTGTATAGCTTCACTGTCCTAACACACTATATTAAAAACAAGAATAAGCCATTACTCATTGTACAAACGCAGTAAGTTTCTGTTTACTGACTTATAATTTACTCCTGCCGAGTACGGTGATGAGCCAGTCCAAGGTGAGTGTGAGGTTCTGGGATTGACGGCAGCAATGGCTTTCACAGTGGCATCACACTTCACCCACTTGGCTATTCCTTTCTACAGTCCAGAGCAAAATAGCACGAGTAAAAAAACCAAAACAACTTGGACAATCTCCGTTGTAATAAATTTGAGAGAACTATTATGTTTAGTGTAGGAGAATAAAAACCAAAGGCAAGAGGCTAACCATTTTTTAAAAAAAGAGGTGCAAGGCTGTTATTTTTAGGGTTATGGTTAAAACCATTCCATAAATCCATGGAGAAGAGGTCAGGAAGTAGCATGTTTCTGTGGTTCAAAGAAGTTTTATTTGCTAATATCCTCAATGCTAGATACACTTTTTGCATATACAAGATGGCTGATATATAGAAGAAACTATTTAATTCAAGTGAAAAAGTAAATAAAGGATATATCCCGAAAAGGTGTCAATTCAAGAGTCTATCCACTTTCACTATTTCTTTCTGTTAAATGTTCCCTTAAAAATGAAACCAATGAAATACCAAGGCATTAAAGGACAGAATAAGTAAATAGTTATATATTTCCTATCTTTCTTGCATCTTTTCATCAATTAATACTTGCACTTGTATGTCATCTCAGGTTTGTATTATAAATGTTTCAGTGCAGGAATATATCTTTCTTCACTTTTGGGTTGCATCTACACTTGAGATTATCTGATTAAAAGGAAAAACCAGAACTAAAGTGGAAGTTAAATTTGACTTAATCAAGTTATCTTTAAGTCTATTAAAATAGAGATTCCCTTGAACCATTTATTTCATACATTGAATTTATTCAGTGCAATTTATATTTAATTGCTGATTAAAAACTTTGTGTTATATTTTTTTACATCAGTGGGATAATCGGATTCCAGAATTCACTGTAAAATTCTTTGCAATACAGAATTATATTTTCAAATTGCTTTTGTACTTGTTATGCTGGCTTCTTCCTGACCAGTCTTTCTTACTGGACACCTAAAAACTCAATACATTTCCCATTTTGGTTCCTAAGGTACATTATTTTCACTATTTCCTAAGGTTATACAGGCAATATATTCATTTAACAGAATAAAGGTTCCTGTACTAGGTATGGCTAAAATGATGCCTTGATTTTCCTCAACATAAAAGAAGGCCAAAAATGTAACTGATGTCACACAGTGAAATATAACACTGAGCAGAGTCATCTCAATGAGCCCATCTCTCCAAATATATCAACTCTCAGCAGCCTGTATTTCTACAATTTTATTTGTCACAGTTGCTGGAATTTGTTAAGTAAAATCATTCATGGGATAAACTGTAAGTACTCTGATTTGATAATTTGACATGACTCTGTTGATCTTGTTTCATGCATTGTCTTCTTAGATTTGTCAGGCTGGAAAAATATGAAAAAAGCCCCAGACAGCTTAAGAGTTGACAAGTGAACCATGGCAATTTATGCCCTCTTTGCATGCACATCTACTTCATGCACTTAATGGGAATTTTTTTTTATTTTTTATTTTTTTTAACTTCACCCTGTCAACCAAATGCACAACTACTATGCCTTTGTAGTCAGAAGTCTGGTTTGGTGTTTAGGTTTTTTTTTTCCCCAGTGGATGACAGACAAAAAAGTTCACTGCTTCTGTAGCAAATAAATTACCCTTCTGGTAACAAATGAAATAGCATTTTACTGTATAAATATAGTTGTGTGTCACAGAGAATATGCACACAATAACTTTATGATAGACTATAATTTCAGATAAAACCAGTAACAAACCCTAAGGAAATCTACCAAAACAGTCACAAAAATTCACTCAACTGGAACTTCTCTTGCCAATTTTTAAACACGTTTACCAACACGTTTGTGGCAGCACTAACACCGCTTAGGCAAATCAAAAGGAATAGTCACTGTTATGTCAAGCTTGGAGTTTCAAGGAATCTATTAAGATGACAATAAGATATTTTCTTCATTAGTCAAACACGGCTACCGGATTTCACCCTACTGTACCCTTGTCCTATTGGATTTACCATATTACTCTGGATAATTCACCAAACTTTCTGGGCATCCACTTAAAGGCAAGTACTAGCTGCTGCATGCACCTACCGCTTCCTACACTGACTGTGACATTATATATGCTTCAGCATGTGCAACCACATAGTATTCTCCAGACAGGCTTTCTACCATTCTTATGAAAGTACAGGTAAGGGATGAAAAGCTGTAAAAGTGAATCCAAGGCAGGATTTCTTAACATTTAATGCATGCTGTAATTTTACTCGGTTATTCAAGCTTTTACCCAGCTTTCACCCAATGATTGGCCCAAAATAAAGCTTTGGAGAAATGAAACATTCTTTATGAGCAAGAGAACTGAGTTTAGTGTGGCCTGAAAAGGTATGGGTGGGGGGTTTTGGGTTTCAGAGGGGATTTTTTAAGAGATGGGATGATTTACTGTGAAATTATGTATTCTACTTCCACATACTCCTAAAGAGATCAGATCAAATAGGCCAAGCAATACTGTTAAATGCCCAACTTATTTATGTATATTACTTATTTCTAGTACTAAAAACTTCAGATTTTGCAGCGTTAACTTAGTATCTCCAGTATAACATCACCATATGTGACTGTAATGCACGTTCATTCATCACGGAGAGGTACAGCACTGTAATCACAAAATCTGCTATGTTAAACGCAGTTGAACTGTTTGACTCCCAGAAGAACTATACCAATTGACAATGGTATTATTTACAGCAGAATTTGATTAAGTTAATTTTGTAATTTAAACTAGTACAGAAAGCCAATGCATATCCTGACTCCTGCGCATTAGGGATAAATTCACACCTGAATGCTAATTTGGATTGCTTGTTGGATAGTTGTAATTGTGTATTGTAAACTCCTTTGAACTCCTTTAGTGTAATGCTATAAGCCAGTGGTTCTCAAGCTGTATTAAGGGGGAAATGGTAGTTCCCAAGTCTATGGCAAGTAGTCCATAAATCGTAGAAAGGAGGAGTTAGGCGGCTAGCCAAAAAAAGATGATTTTGAAGACTTAACAGCTCTGTACTAGTACTTCCTGGTGTAGTATTTTCCCCAGACGGAGCACTGTAGCTCTACTATTGCACTGTTCACTCCCATATACATCATGGTTTCATCCAGTCTCTGGGGCCTGCAGCTAATTCTGATCAGAAAATTGTTTTACTTGTGCTGCAACTTATGAGCTTTTATGTGAGAACAATAAATTAGGGGACCGAAGTGGCCTTGGGCATGGACTATTTTTCCTGGATTTGAAACAAGTTTATAGGAACATAAAGGAAGAAGGGGAAAACCTGCTGTTTACGTTTACTTACAACACCATTGGGAAACTCCATTTCAGGGATTTCTATTTGAAAAATGCCTTTCATGTTCTGCAGAATTATCTCCTTGAGTTTCATTGGGTAAGGGACTGAGGAGTAAGAACTCTTTAATAACTTACTCGGCTCTATTTGTTAAAGAACTGTTAAATTAGGACAGACAGATCTGACACGATTACTCACCTGTTCACTTCTCCAGGAACTCTTGTTTAAGAGGGGCAATGTCTAATAGGGGCCCATGTCTGAAACTTTTAGTCACCAAGATCTTTTCTTAGGTGTTAGCTTATTTGTAAGTGAAGACTGAAAGTAAATTAAAACTGTAAAAGATGCGTTAATACTGGCCCACCATCTGAGTTGGCCAAAATATGTCAAGGAGACTAACATGCCCAAAATTTAAGGAAGATGGCTGAATGAACGTCGGTGACAAACGGGATGTTTTAGGGAAAGCCTTGAGTAACTTGCTTGGTAATATTCCGTACATAAAAATACAGAGGATATGCACCCTGAAATTTGCTTATAATCAATAGAAATTTAATTCAGAAGACTTCAGTTTTCAAACAGTTTCTTTTTAAGAGAAAGAATGTGTTAGAATCTTTCAGGTCTTTACTTGGAAAATCTTGAGAGTGACCCCTACAAAATCAATCATCATTCTGTTTCAGTGGGTAGCAGATATTTGTTATATTTTTTGAATGAATGCAAAAGATTTATGGGAGTTATTAAAATTGCAAAGTTAACCCAGTTATTCAAATCAAATGTGATCAAATTATTCAGCCTAAAGTAGGAACTTTTTTAAATTTAATATTTGGAGTCCATGAGGAGATTGTAAATGCACTGTACTGCATACTTCAGTCACTTGAAAGTTTTAAATAAAGTAGATATTGTAAAACAACTGAATATTAAATTCAGTGCTAATTTCCTTAGGAGTATTAAAGCCATAAACAGGTTATGCATGGCATGGTAATAGATGAAGCAACTTCTGGGAAATAAGGCCTTTAACAAGCTTGGAGTACCCTGTGACTGTGGCAAGCGAAAGATGAGTTCATCAATTTCATTATTAATTCATTTCTAAGAACACAACTATGCTCGTGTAAGACCTGACAAAACAGCATGAGCATTAATTTTGCAAACCGAAGCCTGTCTGCACCATGCAACACAGCAGGCAAAATTCAGCTTCAACAGAGTAACTCTATCTGCTACATACAAATCAATTACTACCCATTGGTATACAATTCTTTCAACAGCAATGCAGTATTAAAGGCAGATTAAAATATTCTGGAGTGAAAAAAAAATATTAAACAGTGAATCTGAATTAAGAAACTGTAAAAACAACTGTTAAAACAAAAGCTGGTGGTAAATGCAGTTGAAGAAAGGGTATACATTCCCCACACAGTGAATAAAGAAATGCTGTGTTCCTCTCCATATTAGAACTTGTTACTTTTCAGCGTAAAAGAGCTACGCTTCTGTCAGCATAGAAAATCCAGTTAAATTTTGTGGTGGCAGGAGTGTGAGATACTGTGCAGAGTATTTGCCCTATTTCCTCAGATTACATGGTTAGCAATTTGCTGGGAAGAGAGAGATTTGTGAAATTAGTATTTTAAGTGCATTTTTCATCTATGAATCTTGCTTACTCATTTCAAATTTCACACAGGGTATCTGGGAGAAGGAATTCCAGGAAGCATGTAAAGGCTGCAGGGGATGCCCAGGGATTTTACAGAGGTAGCATACTAATCCATCATTTGGGTTGGGGAGTGAATTACCATTACTCTACAGGAACAGCATTTCTGAAGGAAAAATACTGCAAAAAATGCTTCAAGAGGAAGTTCACCCTTTGCCTTTTCTCAGGAAAAAGGCTCTTGTAAATTCCAAACTAACATGGCAGTATGATATGAAAATACATCCTGGCACCTTTCCAACTGTTGCTCTCCACGAGGGCTGTAAACTGTCATAAAGACAGCTTCGTTGGCTCCCCAGTGTGGGAAAATCAATGAATATTGTAAGAGCAGTTTATTGAATGTATGTCAAGACTTCCCGGTTTTCCTTGAGCCAGAACATTTTATAGTATAATAGAAAGATATGATCAATGGCACTTCAACAAATCATAGCTATCAAAGTAGCTAAAATCAAGGGAGAGACCATGCATAGTTAAAAATAGCAGAAGATCCTCACTTCAGTGTTGGAGCAAACAAATCTCAGTCACATTACATAACTGAACAATGGAACATTAACAACATTGGAAAAACTATTTTTCAGCACATTTATATCCTAAAAATGACAGCTAGCCACAGCGAGATACTCCCAAGAACTGAACCTCATCATCATCAGTGGATGATGAACTAGCCTGAACTGTTTTAATACAGCCAGTCTTATACATCAATACAGTATTTCTTAAAGGGCCATGTAAGCCGCAAAATATAAATGTTCAATTTAAAAATAATTTTTAGACATTAGTATTCCAAAGAATAAAGTCCGGCTCTATCCTGAGGTAGTTGTGTCTTTCTAAGTCTGCGAACAGAAAGAACTAACTAAATCTCAAAGTTTCAGCAGTCTACACCAGGGCAGATTTGACTTCAGAGTATGGTAACATTGTCCCATGTGTCCTTGCTTTTTACCTCAGCTGGGAATAAACAGATTACCAAAGTAACAGGAGGAGGTAGAACATTTGACTGCCTTTGAGGATCAAAGGTACCTCCCCACCTTTATCTAACCTCCGCCTTCATCACTGGCTCACAAAATGGAAGCACAGAGTAATTTAGGTTAGAAGACATCTCAGGAGGTCATCTGTTCCCTCACCCCACCCACAGCACGGCCAACTTTAATGTTGGATCAGGTTGTTCAGGGCCTTGTCCAGTCAAGTTTTGAATGCCCTCCCAGCACATCCAAGGACACTTAAAAACACACAGCAATGCCAACAATTGAACTTTGCTAGCCTCTGTTCCTTCTTGGGACAGTGATGTGATGAATAAAAGTAAGTACTACTGGGTTTTTTGTTGGTTTTGGGTTTTTTTCGGGGGGGGGGGGGGGGGGGGGGGT
>NW_008796193.1:3313672-3325500 GCF_000699145.1 Aptenodytes forsteri | reverse complement strand
CATGAAAAATTAATGCATTACATTAGTTCATCCTATTCCTGTTAAAAAAAATACTTCAAATTGCTTTTCTCTGGTTTTAGGTCATGTCATGTTACTATGAATTGTCAGTAGAGCTAACTTCAAAATATCTTATCCCATCACGTGGGTATACTCTGAAGTATGAGCTTTGGTATGTATGCATTGTTTTTATATACCAGAAACATTTATCCCACATTAATATTTCTAGCCTTGATCAACAAAAAATTAGCAGTGTGATAAACTTTATGCCCATTAACAAACAAAAATTCTGATGAATGTAGATGAGACCAACACAACTGACTTTCCTACCACACCTTTGCAGAAATGTGATATGCGGCATAACAGAAAATTTCAGCAAAGTGAGCCACACAATGTAATTTATGTACTAAAATTAATGGATGACTAAGTGGACGAAGTACTGAGAACACTATCAATCAGCATTACATCATGCTCCACGAGTATATTTCTATGTGAGATGAAATATTATTTTCAATTATTGGAGTACCATGATAAAGAATATACCATGATAAAGAGGAAACATGACTTACCTATTCATTTCTTCAAGGCAGTCTGTTGCAAAGTAGAAGCTCTTTATTTTGGGGTGGCATGCTTTGAAGGCACTATAAAATAAGCACAAAGAATAAAAAAATACCTTTTCTTTCAAACAGTTTGGCTACAAATACGCAAGACTAACCTGCTCTATGATTCTTCAGCATGTTACAGGTTTCACAGGCATTTTGAATCTTGCTGGATAAACTTATAGATGGATTCCTACTGATCTGATTATATCTACATTTGCGAACCTAACTGGTACTTTGTAAAAATTTCAAAAGCCCCTGAATGGACTTAGAAATGTAAATCCTTTCAATAACCAGTGATGTTACACATCTAAAAACTTCTTGGGTGAATTTTAAAATCTTATTGAGTATATTTAAGTACATGTTAGTTGCATTCCAAAGATCTCTAAAGGAATAAGAGTTTGATCCCTCCACCTCTTCTCATATATTTAGATGACTGTGGTTTGTGTCCTACTCAAAGAAATATAGAGGTCTGCCAACTTATGTTACAACTGTCTCATGTCTTTATTGTAACTTTGATTCTGAAGATATACATGAATTTATCCAAAATTTTATTTTACGTTAATAAATGAGAAGAGAAGGAATATAAAGATGAATAACCATCTGGTAGTTGCATTTGACTGGGGATGACATTAAAAATACAGCGCTCTCAAATTCTCTTTACTTAAGAGTGTAAGATCTCTAGAATAAGCTAAATTTAGGAAACAAATTTATTTAAATACAATAGTTTTTTAATCCCTAATTATAACTTTCATTCAATTTGAGCTTAAGAGAAGCATATGGAAAGTTCTAGGGAATATAAGTGGTAGGCTTTGTTTGTTTGGAAGTAGATAATAATAAAGTTCCTTCAATAGTCTTAACTCTTTAAGTAGTCACTTCTAATTCCAGCAATTGCTTTGTCAAGTTACTCTAAAACCAAACATACCCCAGGTACTTTTCATCTTAATCCACTATTCTTTTCTGTATTTTTTCTGCAATCACTGTGATTCATTAATAGCTAATGTTTCTTCATCTGCATTTGAGAAGTCATAGTTGTGGGTTGGCTTCCCCCCCCTCCCCCCCTTTGGTGATTTTAAATTTATGCAAAGGTTAATTTATAGAGTGCAGTTCTTTTTGAAAAGTGCAAGTAAAATTAGAAATCACTGGAATAGTTCCAAAAGCATATCACAACAGGCTTAACTTAATTTTAAAAGTCTGTACTGTTCTACTTGTGTAACTAGTACAATATTAGTAGTATAGTATACTATATTCTTGGCTATGCTGACCTGAGGTACTGAATAGTAGCATGACAAAAGGTAGCTGTAAGACTGACATTGCTCTGTGCATTGCTAACATTCTTTCTCCTTCCTCAAATTTCAATTCCTTCACCAGCCACTTGGCCAGTGTGATTCAATTCTATATTACTGATTTCATGAGACAAGGTCTGAGTCTCACTTTAGGCTGGCTATATACAGACATCACAACATTGCATTGTATTCTATTCAGATTTCAGGCATGAGAGAATAACCAGGCTCAAAATCTTACAGCATGGATGATTATAGTTCACACAAAAATGCTTTTTATTAATGTTTTTATATGGTATAATACCTAAGCTCTCCCCCAGTTGAGCAGTTATTTGAAAACTGCTAAGAACAATAATCGTATTTCTTACAATTTTTTTGTGTGAATATAATTAAAAGGAGTCTTGCTGTCAAGGAAACCACAAACTCAGAGCATTAAATACTATTATTTTGATTAGTTGGCAAATGTTAAAAACCCCCACGCTATCATTCATAACATTTACATTAAAATACTGACATTTATATGGTAATTACCAGATGTAAGAATTAGATTAGGAATCATTACACATGGCATTATGAAAAACCTGTGATGCAACATTTCTACTACTAATAGCTTAAATGCAAATGGGCATTTTATTAATTACTATGATTTGATTAGTTGGCAAATGTTAAAAACCCCCACGCTATCATTCATAACATTTACATTAAAATACTGACATTTATATGGTAATTACCAGATGTAAGAATTAGATTAGGAATCATTACACATGGCATTATGAAAAACCTGTGATGCAACATTTCTACTACTAATAGCTTAAATGCAAATGGGCATTTTATTAATTACTATGATTTATTGCAGTTTTCAGAGACAAAAATGAAAGCTGAAGAAGCTTCACTTGGGCACACTGATTTTCTTATAGATATTATTAATACAAATGTGTACCATAACAGGCTTTCCTAACAAAAGTTCTACAGAAGAATGAGATAACAGCAGAGTTGTATTTATGTGCAGTTTCTGTTTTCATGAGATTAGAATTATATTAAGGGTAAGTTTACCTTGGCCTGTGCCAAGGGCTATCATAAAACATCTTAATTCCATAAAGAGACTTGAGAGGTATTTAAGTATTGTTTTGGCATCTGGACATTGATAATTTCAACTGCAGATCCTCATCTCCCTAGATACTTGTATTTTTGCAAATGAAAATAGTGAGTACATGAGAAATCCTGAATAGGGAGGAAACTTTTCTGGTGCCCACTAGATGGCATATGCTTGTTAATTATACGTACTGAATTTTAAGATTTTAATGCAAGATATTTTGATCATTATATAAATATAGTTTTAAGTATACTCTGATCAAATTTATGATTTTTTTACCTGATTAGCATAATATGATTTTAATGTCAAATATTCTTATCATTCTTAGTCTCCTTAATGCGGAACTTTTTAGTCCCCTTATGCCAGCTGACTACCAGCAACTCCAACTGCTCTAGCAAAACAGATGATTATCTGTCTGTGAATAAGAAATGTGAAATACTTTTGTATATGTTTTTATGCACACACACATGTATTAGAGTGGTACATTACACATTGTTAATTATACAGTAATTAACAAATACTATACCTCCTTACACAAGTTCCTAACAGAACGTAATTTTCAGTACTCAAAATAGGAAGTCATTACTAAAGAAATACTCCTGCGTTGTTATACTATTTAAGCATGATATGCTATTTTCATGGATGTATTTTTTGCTGCGATGTCAGCACTCTGTTTTCCGTTGGTCTGAACTCTGTGCAACATCTCTACCTTCTAGTGTTCCATTGGCCCAACTGTCTTCCAGTTCTGAGATTTAAGTATTGGCTCAAGTTGGAGAGGATTATGTGGTTGATCTAAAGATTCTAATCCTCTTGATTAATCCTGTTAGAATATCACATGATGGAGTTTCTGCTTGTAAATAGGATTATTTTCCTAGACAGGAAATTTACATACATAAAAGCATTAAAATGCCAATATTGTGTTTTCAGAGTCAACCTTTTAAAAGTTAGAATATGTCAGAGTTAGTGTGATAAACAACTTGAATCTGGCTCCACTATGCTTTTATAATGTCATACAATCTACAATTATGTATTTGAATATTACATTGTCACAGGAACCCTACCTCAATCAAGGTACAGAGTGGACTTGCTAGAGAGGTGAATCAGGATTATGCAACAGGTAAGGCTACTTTCTGTAGGACTCCTGTCTCAGTTGTTATGGAATTTGTGAATGTGTCATAAAATGCGCAGAGCAAGAATTTTTTCAAGGATAAATCAGTTAAATGCTGCAGGTATTCCAGCTTATGCAAAGGAGTTCTCACGTGCTAAGTCACAGCAAACAGACTTAATTGGTTACTACATGAATGTTCCTTAATAACTTTTTGTCTGATATTCTGATAATTTACTGAAATGGAGAGCACTTACAGCTGCAATAATGTATTGTACTGTTATATATTTACATAAGCTGAAGAAAACAGGTCTTTATTGTTATGAAAGGGAGATCCCAATTCTGTGGAAACTTTTGATTTAAATGTTTTGCAGTTCTGTTTCTGGGCTGCAAAATGCAACAATAAATCCATCTTCATCTCCCAGAAGTGTCACAAAGATTTTTATTAGAGAAGCATTTAGATACACTAGCATTAAGAACTGCAGAAAAGCCTCCAGGGAAATAATTCTAGATCTATAGACAAATATGAATAATGCTGAAGAATGATACCTATATTTTTACCTTTGACTTGTTTTGGAGGGCCCAAACATGGATGCAATAATCTAGATGTGGTGTAATGAGTACCAAGTAAAAGGGAATAATCACTTCCTTCAGCTATTGGCTGCACTCCAGTTAACACAGCCCAGGAAGCTATTAGCCTTCTTTCCTGTGGGGGCCCGCTGGTGGCTCCAGTTTGGTTTGCTGTCTACCAAGACTGCCAAGTTCATTTCAGAAGTAATAAAAGTTACTGAAACGATAGCAACCTCTAAGATACAACTTCATGTCTACCTATACTATATCAATGACATTTATATAGAATTCTGACTGCACAGTTTCAATATGAAGAGCCAACAGTATGGCATATGCTCTCATAAATTTAAGACCTAAATTTGCATTAATTATGCAATAAAAATTTTCACTAGGTGGAGATTTTTGAAAGTTGAGGCAAAGCACTAGTTAACAACGATTAATTGTATATGTAGTTCCATTAATCTTTAGTCTTGTGGATCAGCTTCATCATGGGGCATTATAATTATCAGTATCTTTGAATATAACATGATATTCATGTCGTGCCACATCACACAAACTTAAATAACTAAGATTTCTAATAGGGTATAATCATTTTTAATCATGAAGATGCAGGTGTTGCCTAAAAGCGGTGGAAAATTTTTCAGTGTCAACGCAAGAAACCTCCTCTCGCAGGGACAAGGTCATTCTACATCCAAATATAGCCTGGAGACCTAAACCAGTCTGAGATAATGCCATGATTCGTATAATAATCAGGGTACCTTCATTAAATACATTAGTGAGGCAAAAAATCAAACCATACAGAATAATGCATTCAATTACTACATATTCTTGTGAAAGTTTTCTTAAGGCTATTTCATTCAATGTTAACTATGGACATCAGTAACAGTCATACGATAAAACAGCATTCTCCATCTGACAGAACAGTGGAAAAGACAAATCTATTAATCATTCTAGTAAGACTTCAAATTCTTTTGTTCAATAAGGTTTGCACATTTCACATTGTTGGCTCTGAAAATAACAGAAATTTGAGGGGAAATCCAAGCTGAGTCCCAAAATGTTCTTAGTTTTGCTTTTGAGAGAGCTGAAAGAAAACTAACACTGTGATTTTAGCTGGACTTCTTTATGCACTAAAACACTAAGCGTACTTTTCAGGCAATTTTAATTTAAAAACAAATGAACCTACCAAAAAGAAAAAAAAAAAGGAAAGAACTAGGTTTCTTTCCCCTGTCCTTATTAATTGTCAAGGTAACTGCTTTACTAGCTTTTGCATTAACGTTAAAATGGATTCAATCATATAGAAGTGAGTAAGAACACAACCAGATTTGTATTTTCAGATTTCAAGCTTGCAATGAATTTTAGGTTACATTCCAGCACCTACTAAACCCCACTATTAACTGAAAAAGATATCCTAAAGTGGAAAGAAGCAAGAACTGATCCTGTAAAATCTGTCTTCAGTAGCTCACTGAAAAGGAGGCAAGAAAATCCTAACTGAAATGTTTCCCTCTAGTCTAGCAGAGAGAATAACAAAGTGTGAGTTAGAACTTTTCCAGAATATGCTGGGTCAAAATGGGTCACCATCACTTTAATTTTATTTGTAAAAGGAATGCAGAAGAATCAAACCACAGGAAGTTGTCCCTAGGCTCACCAGAACCATTAGCTTTTCAGTGGAATCAGCCAATGGCAATCATGCTCAGTCCTGTCCTCGGTAAGACAACGTAGAAGAGGATAGGTAAGCGCTTTAGAAGTGTGCTTATAGAGGCTGTGGATTAGAGCTGGCTGCAACACAAGCAGGGCCCTTCATTCACATGTGCTGGATATACTGAAACGTAAGTGAGCCTAACACTGGATTTACCTTCGCTGCAGTTTTCAGAGGAGCAGGTAAAATAGTGGCAAATGTAAGTGTAGTTTTTATGATGGGGGAAATATATAAATGATAGTGCATGAAGGAAGAAATCAAAGGGAAATTCAAGCTCAGCGAACAAAGGGAATACTATTAACGTCTTCATTATACTTTTACCCCTGGACCTACCTCTTTTTGAAAGGATTCAAAGCCTGAAGGTACTCAGTTTTCAGTAGTGTGCAAAGTTTTAGTTAATCGGACTTTTTCCTGTGCATATACCCTACAGAAATTGTTCTCTAAGAAGTGCTCTGAGGAAATGTGTTCTGATGCTTAGAGCAAAGCTCTGGAAGCTATTTCTAGCTGTGCATAGTGACCTTCTGTTTGATCTTGGTTAATTCACTGCAATTTGTTAAGTGTTTTATATTCTAACAAAAGGGTATTATTTTTCCTGTTTTTTTTTTTCAATATCATTATTAATATCAATATCTACTCATTCCTCAGAGGAATGTATAGTGCTCAGTTCATGTTTAATTTCTATAGTGATACCCTCAGCTGAAAGGGGTAATGGAAGTATAAATGCACTGTCTTCTAATTCTCAGACAGACAGTAGTAATACCTGCGGACAAGGACAAGCAATTGAAGAGGTTTGATTTTCGTATGAGTAGTCTCTATTGTAATTCATACCTTCAGTATTTTTATTGTACACATGTTCATACTTGTAGGACTTGTATTCCTCAGACCAAAACTGCATTTAGTCATTGGAAAAGCACAACAAAAATTCAAGATGCTTAGTTATAGCTAGGAAAGCTTTAGTAAGAGAGTATCTTTAGTGCTATTCTATGTAGCTCCTCACGGCAGCAAGTTTTAAGAATCCAGATGCAGCATAGAGAAGACACATGCAAGTAATTCAGGAGGTACCAGCAAAATGCTAGTCTCAAAGCATTAGAATTGTTCTGTTAAACGTGCTGTTTGACAGCTATGAATTCCAGTCCCAACAGTGCTTGCAAACAATTTCCAATGAGTGTCTGTTATTAAATATGCCTTAAGGGTGGCGAAGCTTAGCATATGCTTTTTACTGGGAGCATAATGCAGTGGTAGCAATACGCACTTAAGCAATAACGCAATGTTCATTTTGCATATGGAACCTAAATATTTTAGCAGTTGAGAATTACACAATATTGGGTAAGTAAGCTTCCTCTATAAAGGAGAAAAATGGAGATTATACTCACCATCCCTTGCTATGATATTTTTAATGGTATTTCCTACGGTAATTGTTTCTTGCACACTTGATTCTTATCAAGATGACCTTACTGAACCTAAGAAAGTTTTATCTCTTGGCTAACCTATTCATTATTTTTTGCTTTACTTATTTAACTGAAGTTGTAGCTGGGCTATCTGGAAAGCTGACCAAAGAGTTATCCAATTCTTTGTAAGACAGTTTATGGAATTTACATAAAGTTGTATCTTTTATAATAAAGAGAAACACTAAAGCTTAAGCGGATCTATTATGTATTATTTACAGATTTCAAGGTTTCCTGTGTAACTTCCTTCTCTGGGCTTTGCAAATTTTCAGTACTATATATAGTATACTTCCAAGAGCGATCCCTTAATTTATAAACATAATTGACGCATTACTTACTGTTTTCTTCTGCATTCAATTGCTCTATCTATTCTGAACTCAGGTAAGCTAATGAATCCTTCTGCTTTTTCATCCTATGAGAAGAGAAGAGAAAGTGATGGTGAAGAATAACATAAAGAAGAAAGAAGTGAGCAGTAGCCATTTGGGTCTTACGCTAAGAACAACCATCCAATCAATTGAAATGCTGAACATATTTTCCCTATAACGTTTTTACTTTAAAAAATCTGTTTAGTTCATCATACAATGTCAATAACTTTTATGAAGTAACTAAACTGACAGTTTCTTCAAGGAGCTGCAGTCATCCTAATTCCCCTTTGCTGAAGATTACAGGAAACCTTTCAGCACCAATACAGCACCTAAAACAGCAGTCAAGACATCAACAACTACAGACAAGAATTCTGTTTCTTCATCATATAGTCTACATTTGAAAACTGTTTTGTGGATGCCTCCTTTTAAAGCGACAATTGTGCAGACCATCTGCCCTGCTAATAATAATTGAGGAGGTTCCTACAGCGAGCTCACCAGTGATTAAATGGAAAAGTAATAACTAGAAAGTATCTCTTGTCACTTTTTGCTTCTTTTGAAGTAATTTACCAGGAAAAGCAAGGAGACATATTAACACCAGTCAGATTTTTGAAAAGTATTAGCAAGTGCACTATGAATTATGGCTTGGCTGTAAACAACAGACTGAAAATCAGTGGGACACAATGACTACCACCTTGCATGTAACAATGTCAAACAAAATGTACAACACAAAACCTGAAGGCCTTTAGCATCCGCTGCCTGAAGCAATACTGTTTTGGGCTGACAAGAAAATACTAAAACTGAGGATAATTATGCTAGTAAAATTCTCCTCTTGAAGAAAATGGAAAATATGTACTAAAATACCAGTAATCAAAGCAGGCTGTATGCAGACAGTTTAGATCAGGCACTGAGGCTCAACGCATACAAATGGAAGAATAGCAGTCTAACGATTTTTGGCTTTTCCCCTTCATTATTTTTTCCTACATATATGCAGATTGCACAAGCATAGGCCCAGTGGTTTTCAATAACATTTCGCCAAGAACAGCGTTTTACACGAGAAACTGCAAACTCCAGACTAATTCAGCAAAAAGCAAGAGGAACATCTATATAAGAATAACTTTCAGATAAAGAGATCTACAAATTCAGATTTTCACATCTGTTTCACATAATGCTTAACTAAAATGAATGGCTACACTGTATACATCTCTCCACACACCTGAAACTAAGAAGAGCTGCATGTGAACACTGTCTTAGTCCAAAGAAATACTGCCTGCAGAGAAGTATTAACTATTGATATATTTATTTCCTTAAGAGTGCCATGAACATCTGCTATTTTAATAAGCTCGGACATGGACTTTGGAGACTTTAAAAAATAATTTCAATTGAAATATTTCCAGGTAGAGCGACCCAAACCTGGCAATTAAAGTGGCAGTTCACTAACATATCCTACCATGTAGTAAAAATAGACTTTATTCAAAAGAATTCTAAAGGTTAAGGTTTAATTTTGGCTTTCTCCAAACATAGAGTATACTTACGTTCTGGTTTGTGTACCAGTACAAGGATGAATCCTTCAGAATAAACCAGTACTTTTTCCATTTCTGTGTGAAATAACCTTTGGCATCCTTTTTCTTCCACAGCCAACCTTCACAATCTCCATGCCCCAAGTCTTTGCAGGAAATCCGTCTTCTGCTCCCAGTCGTTAGAGAGCTCCCTGAGAACACAACAATAGTGTGAGACATCTCACTGAATGAAAGAGTGAAAGAACTATTCTTCTCAATATAAACACACTACTAATTTTTAATGATGATTCAATTCAAAATCCTTCAAGCCAAATCCTCTTCAGTTTCAGGGAGAGGAGATTGAATGAACAATTTCCAAATTCGACAATGCTCTGCAATTTAGGTTTCAGCATGAATACAAAATAAAAAGGGCCTGTTTTATGTAATGGTTTATTTAAGCTCTAGAGGGTTCATTCCTCTTAGGGCTGCATTTTTATCTGATTAAGATGGGCATCATCATTCCAAAGTAAAACTGTATTCATTTAGCCCTCAATTGAAACTCAGAGTATGACATAATCTGTATACAGATGTAAACACTACTTCTTCCGTATATCTTCTGTTACTTCTTTTAGCAATAGGAGGCCTGTCAAATTCTGGGAATTTTTAAACTCAATTTTTATAGTCAATATTTATAGTCAAAAAAAAAGAAAGATCATCCACGTCCATAAAAATGCACATGCTTACATTTCTTCTATCCTGAATTTAACTGAAGAACAATATTTTAACTTTACTGCAGCCTGTTTAAAGGCACAGCACCAGGAAAAGGTTTTTTTTTGTCATTGTCATTTCAATACATCCTAATTGAAAGGCTTAAAATTTTAGTGTGCCTTGTAAATATGAATAAGAACAGGTTTTTTTCTTAATTATGGTATCATTTTTTCTGAAAAAGACTCTGTAGGAAATTTCTTAAATTATTAGACATTTTTCTGTGAAAAATCAAGTTTATATTGCTGCAAGAATTATATTTGTCCTACAGCTGTGAAACAGTGCAGAAATTTAGATAACATCAAAACACGATCCTTTGTTCTGCAACATTCCACAACCAAGTTCTTAACATTTTGCTCTTTTTAGAATAAGATATTTTGCGAGACTAAACCAAAAATCAGAATAAAGAGAGCTCACTGGCCATATACTTTCATAGGAATTTATTATGCTGTAACTATTTTTCATATGTTCATTGTTTCAACAGTCTCAAATAGGCCATGAATAGAAAAAGAAACAGAGCAGAAGGAAATGGCAAAATATACAGATACTACCTTTCTTCTATCTAAGTCAGAGGAAATTTTACCGCCAAGTCTAGCAATATTATACCTTATAACACATTTATTCGGTATTTTACTTTGGTGTTTACTATCACATTTAGAAATATCTGAATTAAGTTGAACTTTGGCATTTGATCCAGACCACTTATTATCAGAGAATTTGTCTCATTTTCTAGTTTAAAAATGTTAACTCAGATAAGTTACCTTTTGACCATTTTCTGCTTTTTACCCTGAGGGAAGCGTAATGGAATGACTGTAGAGAAAAGAAAATAATTTTTAAAAACCAATGCAGGTTATAGTAGTAACATGAAACAGCTGGCATTCACTACCACCTCCATGGTTATCTTAGGGTTAGTTATCATAGGATCAGTTATCACAGGATCTCATTTTTGTCATTTTTCTCTTACTACTGCTATAAACATCATAAAGAAAACAACACAGTGCGCAATCTGCAAATTAAAATCCCATTTTTTTTCCAGTTATTAATTACAATTACAATCAATTCATTAAGGTTACTTTGCTTGAATGGTTATGCAGTAGTTTGAAAATGAAGGATATAAACTCATTTGAATGACCTAATAAAATGAATGATACCTGAAGTTTGTTGTATGTATACATGAGATAGTTATACAAATATTCATTCAAAAAGAAATATCCACCACAAACATTATATAGTTAAAGTCATGTGTTCAGTGACATGTTGAAGTCATGTTCTTTAATTGTTTCCAACCATAGGAAACAATTAAGTTTGTTAGGTTGGTAGGTTGACAGAATAACTTTGAGGAGAAAAAAAAAATAATTCTTTCTTTTGTGGCTGCATTATTTGTAGCTGTTCCTGTTGCAACAGGGAAAGGGGG